>NW_026849484.1:0-117424 GCF_030869305.1 Colletotrichum tamarilloi | reverse complement strand
ATTGCGTGCCATATTGGCAAGTCAACCAGGAAAGCCAGAATAGTCCACCAGGCCAGAGGTAACAAACAAACAGCTTTCGTGAAAAGTGTGGATAATTTCAAGCAAGGTAGGGGATCTGGGCGCGTGGGCCATGTTAGAATCAGCTGTGCGCACCGCCTCGGCAAGGGAGCAGGACCTCGCAGGTCCCTGCCCTGAAGTACTTAATACCTCGCTGCCGACCGGCTCTGATGGATGCCTCGCACTGCTGAGGCCGCGTAAAACAGCGGCACTTTCCACTGAATCCGGCGGCAATAACAGCGCTTTCTCTATTTAAGTAGTAATAAGTATAATAATTCTATACGTATTAATAAGTATTTATTATTAAGCCCGGCTAGTAATATTACTATTTAATTATTTTTATAACCTTATTACGCCCTAAGTAAGTAAAGAGCTTTTATTTATAAACCTTATAAATAATTATAATATAAAGGTTTTCTTTTTTAAATATTATAAGTTTTTTATTTATTATTAATAATTTATTATTTTAAATAAACTAGTGCTCGCGCTTTTTAGTTATTAATATTTATATTAATACGAGGGATATTATAATAAGGTCTTTATTAAGTTTTAAAATCTTTTTTATTAATAAATACCCCTAGAGCTCGTTTTTTAATAAGAGTGAGTTAATTATAAACTATAATTAACTAACTACAGTACTTAGTAATACCCGTAACTTTATTATAATATTAAAAAATAATAATCTTAATAATAAAAAAACTTAAGTTTTATTAACCTTTTTTAGTACTTATTAAGTATAAATATCCTCTATTTTTTATAAAAGGGTATTAATTAGTACGTTCTCTTTTTTTAAGTAATAATAAATTTAAAAATTAAAATTTACTAACGTATTAGCTTAGCGGGCTTATTATAAATTAAGTAAATACTTAGTTATAAAAAATAATAATAGCTAATAGTTTATAATAACGTCGAACTTATATTTATAACTTATAAACTCTACGTACTATTTTTCTAAATATAATACTATTATTAATATTTCTTTATTATAAATAATATAATTAAGCTCTATACTACTTATTATTTTTAAATAAAAAGCTATTAAGTATTATAACCCGTTATCTTTTTATTATTATAATAGCGCTCCGGTATATATTAAATTAAAAACGTCGGTTTTTAACTACGTTAATAACTCTAGCTTAAAATAATAAAAGATAAGTATTAATATTAGCACTAGCTTTATAATTTTAAAAGCTATTTTATAATTAGTATTAAAATTAAAAAAAACTCTTTTACTTATTAGCCTCGTAAAGGGCCTAACTAAGTAGCTATAATCCTTTATAAACCTTTTATAAAAATTATAAAACTTAAAAAAAAACTAAATACCCTTAAATAATATAAGTAGTTTTTAATTTCTAATTACGAAAACTTTTTTTTTATCTAGCTATATACTTTTTATTAAAATTATAAAGCTTAGGTACTTTATAAAAATAATATTAAATTTATATTTTTTAATATTTATTTATAAACCTACTTTTTATAAATAATTTAATATTTTAATAACATATTCTTAGTACTAAAGGGGGTTATTTAAAAAAATTAAAATATTATTTATATACGCTATATAAAAGTTGTTTAAGTACTTTATTAATATTTTATTTATATATTATTAATATGTAGTAAGCCTATTATAAAGCCCGAAAGGTACTATTTTATATTTATATACTTTATAATAAGTTTTAAATAGTATTAAGTTTTTAAAGGTTAAGTTAAGTTAGATATAGTAAAAGGCTTTTTGGTTTAAATGGAGAGCAGCTTTGGGCGATATTAGAAGCGATGAGGATAGAAAGAATCTTTACGAGCTCTAAAGAGTAGTAGATATTAGCCTATTTAGCCCTTTCTCTAGAAACCTCTACGTCGCTATTAAAGTTCAGAACCTCTGTAGTTAAGGGCCGCCTCCAACCATTACGGCCAACTATTATAACTAACTATTACGGCTAACTATTACGGCTAACCTCTACTATCAACCTTTCTAACTAGCGCCGCTACGTAAAGGGTAGCTTACCTATCCCAAATTAAATAGTAGTTTTCGTATCAAAATTACTATATTATATTAAGCGCGTACTTAAGATATATTGCGCGTATTATATAGTTAAAAAGTATACTATATCGTATAATTTCCTTTAAAAGCGTAATCCCGTTAAGGTCGATCTTTTGTACCTATAAAGCCGGAAAAAAAACCACCACATAGTAAAAGGCTTACTTAATATTTAGTTTAGTAAATACTTTTATTTTATTTAATTACGCAAGGGTTTTATTAATAAATAATAATAAGTAGCGGTTTTTTTTTATAACTTTATTAAGTTTATAAAAATTAATATAAAAGTATAAGCTATTATTATACTTTTTTATAAATAATATTAGTAACGCAAAAAAAGTATTACCTAGTTTAATAAATCCCTTTTATAAATACTTTAATAAATAAGCTCTCGTAGTTTTTAGCTTAGGTACTAACTACTTATATAGAGAATAATAAGTTAACTTTTCCTTATTATTATTTAAAAGCTCGATTTTATAATTATATAGCTTATAAAATACTAATATATTACTAGTTACTTTACTAAAAACGTTAGTTTAAAGCTATAAATAATTTAATAAGTTCGTTATTACGAGGTTATAAATAACCTAGTTATCGTTATATAAGAGGTCTACTTCTTTTTTTTTATTTTTTATAATACGGTCTAGCTTATAAAGTAATATAAAGCCTAGCTTAACGTTATTTTATTTTAAGTTCTTTTTAAAAATAGGGGCGCTAATAAAAGTAATATTTATTTATATTATTATTAATTATAATTTCTATTATCTCGCCCTTTCTATAGGGGTAATATTAATATTATTAAAAGCACGTTCTATTTTCTTTATATTCTTAACCTCGTTTAATTACTACGTTTAACGGGCTATTATCTTTAATAAATATAATAATATTCTAATTAATATACCTTTTACTTATTATTACTAAAGCTTTTAGTTATAATAAGCTATATCTATTTTAAATAGGTCTTATTAATAATTAGTATTAATTTAGTATTATACGTTAATAACTTTGAAAATATAGAGGTTTTTAATATCCTTAATAATAATAAAGGGCATCTTTTATAATAATAAGTCCTTAAGCTATATTAGTTATTAATAATAAATATTAAAGTTTACTCCGTAATATTTAAACTACTTTTAGCTTAAGATTAGGTTATAATAGCTTATATTAAGCTAAAAAAGGGGTATTTTTAAAAGGACTTATTAATTAATATATAAATTAGCGGTTTATATTATACTAATATTATTTAATCGTTCCTTATTAAATTTAATAATAAAGATTAGGTATCGTAATTTATAAAATAGGGCTATATAAAACTATTATAATAGAGGGGTTACGTAATTATTTATAAATCCGTACTTATTAACTCCTATATTAAGTAAGGCTTTTAAATAAATTTTATATTTATTAAATATTAATATAAGCTCTATTTTAAGGAGCTAGCCCCTTATAAGATTTTATAAATTTATTAAATTAATTACTAATTTTCTATTTTTTTTATATATATTCCCTAGTTAAGAGTTTATTTTTACTAGGAAGTCTAGTTTTTTAAACCTAATTTTATTTTAATAAGGCCTATAGTAGCGTTAATAATAACTATAGTAATCTTTAGCTTTTTAAAATAGTTTTTAAAAATATATTTAGTATTATTATAAATAAAATAAGTATTATTATTTTTAAGTTTTTAATATAGGGCTTTAGGGATCGTTTTATAAGTAGAAGTACGGCCTTAGTCCTATTAAGTACTTTTAGTACTTTTATTATTTTTATTATTTTTATTACCTCTACCTAAAGTTTAATAAGCCTAGCTTAAAATTTTAACTATACGGTCTTTTATAAAAAGGGGCTATATTGCGTTAATTAGCTAAGTAACGTACTTAATATACTTTTAAAAAATAACCGTATTATCTAAGTACTTTAATATAACTTAATTATAAAAATATATAAATAGCTTATTATAAAAATAGCGCTTTTATTATAGCTCTAAAAGCTTATTAATATGCGCGAGCTTAATAAATATAAAGCGCTTTTAATAAACGTTTTTAAATATAATTATAAATATATCTAGCTTATAATTAGTATTATTTATAATAATCGGGCTAATATAAACTAACTTAAGTTCGTAAAATAATTACTTAGTTATAATAATCTCGTTAGAAATTAGTATTAAATATATAAACTCCGTAGCGCTATTTCTAATTTTATTAATAATATACTCTAAATAATACTTATTAATACTATAATTAGTATTTTCTAAGTACTTTATAATACGCTAGAACTAATAATTAAACTTAAAATTAATATTTTTATTAATAAAAATAGGTACGTTAAGTATTTTTTAAGAGCCGTAGGGGGTAAAATAGAACGAGGCTAAAGTAGTCTCGTAATTACCCTATATCTCTAAGTATATTAGCTATTACTTTAATATACTAAGGGTAGCTATATCTTAAATAGAACTAGCCTAAGAGCCGTTTTCTAATTATTCTAATTTTTTAGTTATAACTATATTATTAATATAAGCTTAAATAAGGGCTTTTTTTATAATATAGAGCTCTATAATAATAATATATATAAAGTCGAGGTTCTTATAAATTATTACGTATAAGTACTTAGTACTATTACTTAGCTAGTTAATAACCGAAACTAAGATTTATTCTAATTAGTACTAAGTAATACGCATCTTTAATTACTATTTAATTTACTTAAATAGGGTCTTTTTATTATTTTTAAAATATAGTTTTTAAATAAAGTCGAAGTTAATATACTACTTAGTATTTTTTTTAAAAAAGATATTATTACGAATATAAATAAGTAAAATAAACTAGTTATTTATATTACTAAAGTATATTAAGTAATCGGCTTAAATAATAAAAAGTAAAAAGCGCTTTACTAACTAGTTAAATAATACGACTTTAGGGTTAATAACTAAAAACTTAGTATTTTTATTAGGGCTTATAACGCTTTATTAAAACTTATAAAAGTAGTAGCTTTATTAAAAGCTATTAGTACGAAAAGAGACCTAGCCTCCCTAATTATATCCTCTAACTATTATATTTAATAAAAGGGGTATATATTTAGGGGGTATTAATTATACTATTTATATATAATTAATTTAGTTAGCTATTACTTAGCTCTTTAGTACGCTTTTTTCAATAGGGGTAACTAGTTAATTAATTAAAATATTATTATTCTATTTTTAGAAAATAGTTAATTAAGTAACGTTAAGTAGTATTATAAAAAAGAACTTAAGATAAATTAGAACGTTACTATATTAACTTAATAAACTATAAACTTAATATAAAGAAAGAAAAAATAAAATAATAAGTAGAAGCTAATAAGCTAGCTTTTTAAGCCTAGTAGTTTAGCTCGTTATATAATTACTAAGAGCTTAGCTTCGTAACTTAAGGCTAAGCTATAAGGCCTATAGGGCCCTAATACCCACTACTATAATATTATTATCGTCCTATAATAACAATAAGTTATTAACTATAATAGCTTTTATTTATAAGTTTAAGTTTTATAATAAGCCTTTAGTAATTAAGTATTAATAATAAAACGCTTAAAGCGCCGTTAATACGTATTAAAAGCTTTTTATATTATACTAAGTTAAATTTATATCGTACCCTTTTTAATTTACTTAGTATTATAGCTTTTTTTTATATAAATATAACTTAATAATTTTAAAAACCTTATATTTTAACTCGCTATTATTATTAATAATTAGTAATAATAAGTCTTAGTTTTACCTAAGTAATAAGTCGTTAGTAGCTTTCCTTAGCTTATTTAAATAGAAAACTGGGTATACTTAGTTATTTATTAATAATTTTATAATTTATATACCCCCCTAATTAGTACTAATAATAAGTTATAGTCCGGCTTACGGCTACTATAGTTTATTTATATTAATAAACTTTTAGTATAAGGTATTAATAAAGACCTAATTTCCTAGCTTTAGGTCGTTTAAATATTAATAGCGGTTAGTATACCTCTTATATCGTACTTAAATAACTTTTATATTACCTTTAGTAATTTCTTAAGCTTTATATATCCCTCGAGCTATATACTACGCGTTAATATAGTTTAGCTTTTTTTTTTTTTTTTATAAAGCCGAATTAGTAAGTTTACTTAGACTAGTTAAAAAAAAGCCGTAGTTAATAACCGAATTTTATTTTATATAGTAATAGCCCTATAGTCTTATTAAGCTAAGTAATATAAATAAAGTTAACTATAGGTAATATATTATTCTAATTATCCTAGTACTAGTTAATTAGTAATCTTAACTACTATAGGATATACTAATTTAATACCTCTATTTAGCTATTTATTTATAAGTAATCTACTATTAGTAATTATAACTTAACCCCGTAGATTTTATAAAGCTCTTTTTACCCCCCGACGGAGTAATCTACCGGGGCCGTATTATATATTACGTATTAGGGAAAACTAAGTATATTGCGCTCTATACTTAATTACTAATTAAAACTCCCGACCTTCTCCTATATAATTCTAACTATTTAGAGGGCGAGCTATACTTACTCTAACGTATATAAGACCTCTTAGTACTAGTCTGTATAAGTAACTAGATCCCGTATTATATACTCCTTTTTATTAAAAGTTAGGGGGCCCCTTATATATTCCCTTATATTTATAATATAACCCATATTAAAGGGATTTCTAGTTCTATAAAGCATAATTTCTAAGTTAGTATTAATATATTAAATCTTAATATCCGTACTAGCCTAGCTATTTATAGTATTTATATTATTACTTAGCTAGATTCTATACTATTAAAAAGTACTTTACTACTTTTTAAACGTACTTATATTAGTTACGATAGCTATAGTATCGAGCTAGCCGAGGGCACCTAGCCCGAGAGGGGTAGACTTATTAACGGGTATTTTTAGCCTACTAATTACTAACTATATACTAAGAGAGTAGTAGTTTATATATTAATAGGTTTATTTAGTAAATTTGTTTAGTAGATTTATTTAGTTTAAATAGAGAGTAGCTTTAAGTAATATTAAAAATAATAAGGATAAAAAGAATTTTTACGAGCTCTAAAGAGTAGTAAATATTAGCTTATTTAGCCCTTTTTCTAAAAAACTCTACGTCGCTATTAAAGTTCAGAATCTCTATAATTAAAAAAAGCCGCCTCTAATTATTACGGCTAATTATTATAACTAATTATTATAACAAACCTCTATTATTAACCTTTTTAACTAGTACTATTACTAAAGAGGGCAGCTTACCTATTTTAAATTATATAGTAGTTTTTATATTAAAATTATTATATTATATTAAGCGCGTACTTAAGATATATTACGCGTATTATATAATTAAAAAGTATATTATATTATATAATTCCCTTTAAAAATATAATCCCGTTAAAGTCGATTTTTTACGCCTATAAAGCTAGAAAAAAAACCACTATATAAAGCTCTTTTTAAAAATTAAAAATAAATTAGGGGCCTTAGTTTAATATAATAATTTTTAATAAGCCGAAAATAAGTAGTACCCGCTTATAAAATATTTAGCTTATATTTTTTATTATAATAGTTTTATAATAAAAAATAAATATTACCCTCTTACCTAAATAATTTATTATTACTTAAATATTATTAAATCTTTTTTAATTAATAAAAATAGTTATAAAGTTTATAAAAATATATTATTATAAGTAGTTAGGTACTAAGAGCGGTCTTAGCTCTTTTAGGAACTTATTACGTAGTTTTTATAATTAGTAATAAATATAATAGTTCTATATATATTAATAAGTATCCGCTATTAAGCCCGACTAGTAATATTACTATTTAATTATTTTTATAATTTTATTATACTCTAAGTAAATAAAGAGCTTTTATTTATAAATTTTATAAATAATTATAATATAAAAGTTCTCTTTTTTAAATATTACGAGCTTCTTATTTATTATTAATAATCCGTTATTTTAAATAAACTAACGCTTATACCCTTTAATAATTAATACTTATATTAATATAAAGGACGTAATAATAAAGTTTTTATTAAGTTTTAAAATCTTTTTTATTAATAAGTACCCCTAAAGTTCGTCTTTTAATATAAATAAACTAATTACGAACTATAATTAACTAACGGTAGTACTTAATAACGCTCATAACTCTATTATAATATTAAAAAATAATAATTTTAATAATAAGAGGACTTAAGTCTTATTAACCTTTTTTAATACTTATTAAGTATAAATATCCTCTATTTTTTATAATAAGATATTAATTAGTACGTTTTTTTTCCTTAGGTAATAATAAATTTAAAAATTAAAATCTACTAGTATACTAGCTTAGTAAGCTTATTATAAGTTAAGTAAATACTTAGTTATAAAGAATAGTAATAGCTAGTAATTTATAATAATATCGAACTTATATTTATAACTTATAAGCTCTGCGCGCTATTTTTCAAAGTATAGTATTATTATTAATATTTCTTTATTATAAATAATATAATTAAGTTTTATATTACTTATAGTTTTTAAATAAAAGGTTACTAAGTACTATAATTTATTATCCTCTTATTATTATAATAATACTCCGGTATATATTAAGTTAAAAACGTTAATTTCTAGCTACGTTAATAGCTCTAGCTTAAAATAATAAAAAATAAATATTAATATTAATATTAATTTTATAATTTTAAAAGCCGTTTTATAATTAGTACTAAAATTAAAAAAAAACTCTTTTACTTATTAGTTTTATAAGGGGCCTAGCTAAGTAATTATAATTTTTTATAAACTGTTTATAAAAATTATAAAACCCGAGAAAAGACTAAATATTTTTAAATAATATAAGTAGCTTTTAGTTTTTAATTATAAAAACCTTCTCTTTATTAAGTTATATACCCTTTATAAAAACTACAAAGCTTAAGTATTTTATAAAAATAATACTAAACTCGTACTTTTTAATATTTATTTATAAGCCTACTTTTTATAAGCGGTCTAGTATTTTAATAACGTATTCCTAGTACTAAAGGGGGTTATTAAAAGAAATTAAGATATTATTTATATATATTATATAAAAGTTATTTAAATACTTTATTAATATCTCGTTTATATATTATTAATACGTAGCTAGTCCGTTATAAAGCTTAAAAGGTATTACCTTATATTTATATACTCTATAGCGAGTTTTAAATATTATTAAGTTTTTAAAAGCTAAGTTAAGGTAAATATAATAAAAGGCCTATTTAATATTTAGTTTAATAAATACTTTTACCTTACTTAACTACGCGAGGGTCTTATTAATAAATAATAATAAGTAATAGTCTTTTTTTATAACTTTATTAAGTTTATAAAAGTTAATATAAAAATATAAACTATTATTATATTTTTTTATAAATAGTATTAATAATATAAAAAGAGTATTACTTAGCTTAATAAATCCCTTTTATAAATACTTTAATAAATAAGCTCTTATAACTTCTAGCTTTAGTATTAACTATTTATATAAAGAGTAATAAGTTAGCTTCTCTTTATTACTATTTAAGAGCTTAATTTTATAATTATATAGCTTATAAAATACTAATATATTACTAACTATTTTATTAAAAACGTTAGTCTAGGGCTATAAATACTTTAATAAGTTCGTTATTATAAAGTTATAAATAACTTAATTATTATTATATAGGGGGTTTACTTTTTTTTTTTTTTTTTATAATATAGTTTAGCTTATAAAATAATATAAAGCTTATTTTAATATTATTCTATTATAAGTTTTTTTTAAATATAGGAGCGCTAATAAAAGTAATATTTATTTATATTATTACTAAATATAATTACTACTATTTAGCCTTTTTTATAAAAATAATAGTAATATTATTAAGGGCGCGTTTTATTTTTTTTACGTTCTTAGCCTTATCTAACTACTATATCTAACGGGCTATTATTTTTAATAAATATAATAATATCTTAATTAATATACCCTTTACTTATTATTATTAAAGCTTTTAATTATAATAAGTTATATTTATTTTAAATAAGTCCTATTACTAATTAGTATTAATTTAGTATTATATATTAATAACTTTTAGGGTATATAGGTCCTTAATATCCTTAATAATAATAAAGGGCGTTTTTTATAATAATAAGTCCTTAGGCTATATTAGCTATTAGTAATAGATATTAAAGTTTATCCTATAGTATTTAAACTATTTTTATTTTAAAATTAGGTCGTAACGGCCCGTATTAAGCTAAAAAAGGGGTACTTTTAAAAAGACTTATTAATTAATATATAGATTAGTAATTTATACTATATTAGTATTATTTAATTACTCCCTATTAAACTTAGTAATAAGAATTAAATATAATAATTTACGAAATAGGGCTATATAAAACTATTATAATAAAGGGGTTACATAATTATTTATAAATTTATACTTATTAACTTTCGTATTAAGTAAGGTTTTTAAGCAAATTCTATATTTATTAAATACTAATATAAGCTCTATTTTAAAGGGCTAGCTCCTTATAAAATCTTATAAATTTATTAAATTAATTATTAATTTTCTATTTTTTTTATATATATCCCTTAATTAGGAGTTTATTTTTATTAAGGGGTCTAGTTTTTTAAACCTAACTTTATTTTAATAAAGCTCGTAATAGTATTAATAATAATTATAATAGTCTTTAGCTTCTTAAAGTAATTTTTAAAAATATATTTAGTATTATTATAAATAAAATAAGTATTACTATTTTTAAGTTTTTAATATAGGACTTTAGGGATCGTTTTATAAGTAGAAGTACGACCTTAGTCTTATTTAGTATTATTAATATTTTTATTATTTCTATTATTTTTATTATTTTTATTTAAAGTTTAGTAAGTCTAGTTAAAAGCTTTAACTATATAATTTTTTATAAAAAGAGGCTATATTATATTAACTAGTTATATAACGTACTTAATATATTTTTTAAAAATAGCCGTATTATTTAAGTATTTTAATATAGCCTAATTATAAAAATATATAAATAGCTTATTATAAAAACGGCGTTTTTATTAAGATTTTAAAAGCTTATTAATATATATAAGCTTAGTAAATATAGAGCACTTCTAATAAATATTTTTAAATATAATTATAAATACGTTTAGTTTATAACTAGCGTCGTTTATAATAGTTAGGCTAATATAAACTAATTTAAACTTATAAAGTAGCTACTTAGCTATAGTAATCTCGTTAAAAGTTAATATTAAGTATATAAACTCTATAATACTATTTCTAATTTTATTAATAATATACTCTAAATAGTACTTATTAATATTATAATTAATATTCTCTAAGCGCTTTATAATATACTAAAGCTAATAATTAAACTTAAAGCTAGTATTATTATTAATAAAAATGGGTATATTAAGTATTTTCTAGGGGCTATAAGAGATAAAATAAGACGAAGTTAAAGTAGTTTTATAACTACCCTACGTTTTTAAATATATTAATTACTATTTTAAAATACTAAAAGTAGTAATATTTTAAATAGAGCTAGTTTAAGAGCCGTTCTCTAGTTACTTTAATTTCTTAATTATAGCCGTATTATTAATATAAGTTTAAATAAGGGCTTTTTTTATAATATAGAGCTTTATAATAATAATATACGTAAGGTTGAGGTTTTTATAAGTTATTATATATAAATACTTAATATTATTACTTAATTAGTTAATAATAAAAACTAGGACTTATTTTAATTAATACTAAGTAATATATATTTTTAGTTATTATTTAATCTACTTAAATAAGGTTTTTTTATTATTTTTAAAATATAACTCCTAAATAAAGTTAATATTAATATATTATTTAGTATTTTTTTTTAAAAAGGATATTATTATAAATATAAATAAGTAAAGTAAGCTAGTTAGCTATATTATTAAAATATATTAAATAATTAGCCTAGGTAATAAAGGGTAAAAAGCGCTTTATTAATTAATTAAATAGCGCGACTTTAGGGTTAATTATTAAAAACTTAGTACCTTTATTAAGGCTTATAACGCTTTATTAAGACTTATAAAAATAATAACTTTATTAAAAGCCGTTAGTATAAAAAGAGACTTAGCTACTTTAGTTATATTTTTTAATTATTATATTTAGTAAAGGGGGTATATATTTAGGGAGTATTAATTACGTTATTTATATATAATTAATTTAGTTAGTTATTACTTAGCTTTTTTATATACTTTTTTTAATAAAAGTAGCTAGTTAATATAATAAGTAGTTAATTAATTAAGATATTATCGTTCCGTTTTTAGAAAATAGTTAATTAAGTAATATTAAGTAGTATTATAAAAAAAAACTTAAAATAAGTTAGAACGTTACTATATTAGCTTAATTAACTAAAGACTTAATATAAAGAGAGAAAAAATAAAATAATAAGTAGAAGTTAGCGAGCTAGCCCTTTAGGCCTAGCGGTCTAGCTTATTATATAACTATTAGGAGCTTAGCCTCGTAGCCTAAGGCTAAGCTATAGGGCCTATAGGGCCCTAATGCCTATTGCTATGATACTAGCTAAAGAGGGTGCCTAGCTCGAGAGGGGTAAACTTATTAACGGGTATTTTTAAAGTAGGTTCTCGTCGAGGTAGTATTTTAACTAGCTAACCTCTTAACTAGTTATTTAACTAGCTATTTAAATAGTAGTTTATATATTAATAAGTTTATTTAGTAAATTTATTTAATAAATTTATTTAGTTTAAATAAAGAGTAGCTTTAAGTAATATTAAAAGCGATAAAGATAAAAAAAATCTTTACGAGCTTTAAATAATAAATATTAGCCTATTTAGTCCTTTTTTTTAAAAGCCTTTATGTTATTATTAAAGTTTAGAACCTTTATAATTAAAGAAGGCCGCTTCTAATTATTATAGCTAATTATAATAGCTAATTATTACGGCCGACTTTTACTATTAATCTTTTTAACTAGCGCTACTATAGGGTAGTTTACTTATCCTAAATTATATAGTAGTTTTTATATTAAAATTACTATATTATATTAAGTACGTATTTAGGGTATATTATGCGTATTATATAGTTAAAAAGTGTACTATATCGTGTGATTTCTCTTAAAAGCGTAATCCCGTTAAGGTCGATCTTTTGCGCCTATAAAGCCGGAAAAAAACCACCACATAGGTTTATGATGAATACTAGACGACCTTGCTTGCGTGAGGATTGTGTCGCCATGCCTCCGTCGGGCGGGACATGAGCCTAGTCGGCTATGAGAACCTCGGTTGCAGAGAAGGCCAGTTTTAAGCGAGTTCAAGAGAACAAAATGATGCTTTCTGGAGAACTCGTGGCTGAAATGACCTGTTCCATTTCATTGCTAGCTTAGGTGAATAAAAGACGGTGATTAGTATCATTCCGATGCGGGGGCATGCATCTCAGAGTTCCGGCTCCTGCCCCACGCTCTGCCAGGGCCGGCCGACCCCACATTAGCCTGGAGCAGCGGCACCTGTTCCGGCGAGATGTATCCAGGGCACCCTATCGGGACACCGTTGGCTCTTGACAATGGTAGACCACGGCAGTACAAGGTACGCTCCAATTTCAAACATGGTCCTTGAGAAATACGCGCCTCCCAGATCAATTACCTAGCAGTCATACACCACCGGGGGCGGAAATATTCACTTGCATACCTATGTGAATTCTCATCAAGGTCGTAAGATTTATATCAAAGATCATGCAGTAACATAACAGGGCCTGCAAGTTTCTAAAACGGTAGAAATTTATAGACTTTACCTCCCCGGCCACAGGTATTTGCTGTTCTTCTCGTTTTATGGTATTACCACTTATTGCTAACGACCGGTAGTAGTAGTCTGGGTCAACGAAAATTTTGTACAGATTTCATCGTGGACTTCGAACGTGAGTGATCACAGTTGAACGAGTACCATATGCTGAAAACTATCAGTCGATCGCTATGCCGTGCTTCGGTCTTGATGATCACCTGACGAGATTGTCTCAATGTTCAACTCTTGGCCACCATCAAGCAGACTTGGATTCATGACAAAGCCGAGACGGGGGAATTGCACACGATTCCCAGACTAAGATTCCGCATAAGTCAGACAACGACTTACCCGATACCTCCGACTTACTTCAAGGGCGCATTAGAAACCAACAATCCCACAGGCGCACCGGTAAGTGTAGGCACATCCCGACCCGAGACACAACTACCACCGTGTCTCGGGCCAGGCTGACTCGCAAGAAGGTTTGGCGCCGAGTCGATTGTGTAAGTAGAATAGACACCGATTTGGCACCGACTCGTCGTCGGCTCGGCTATCCGTACCGTTCTTTCGAACATACCCCTACCCAGCCTACTCAGAAAACTAGTCTCATCCTCAGGGTCACTTATGCTCAGCTCGAGCCACTGCGGCTCTTGGCCGCCGCTCAGCTAATCACCCCACACCCCACACCTCACACCTCACACCTCACACCTCACACCTCACACCTCACACCTCACCACCAAGTTGGAACCTATTATGAGTTAGCAGCCTCTGCGGCTGATGAAAGATAGCTTTTGAATTGCGCGCTGGTCTCAGTTGTATCGCTTCCCTTGTTACTCAACTCATTTTTTTCCCAGCTCCTCTACTTTTCCCTATTCTCTCAGTAGAATCATCTTTTTGTTTTGCGCACAGAGGAAGGGTGAAGATTCTATGTGTTGAACATGTTTCAAAAACCGTGCTTTATTCTGCTGGTATCATAGAATTCTTCCGCTTGCCCGGGGCACGATTTTTCCTGGCCCTTTTCGCCCTTCCTGATGTTTGTTCCCAAGTCTACTCCAAGACTGCGAGGGATTTGATGCGACAAATGAAAAGTAATGTAACAAAAGACTCTTTGAGGAGATGAGATGAGAAAAGAAAAATGAGTTACCAGTTAAACAATACATAAAAGTCTTGGTAAGACTCCTGAAACCCCGGTTGGGAATATATATAATATGACCATCATATATACAGGCTATCTATTCAGCCAGAGAAGTGAAATGTTTTTCGATCGGATCGGATAGTGAGGTTGGAGGGAGCGAAGAGTCAGAAAGAGAAAAAAAAAGAGGTCGACATTTTCGAAATACTGGCTGATTTGACTCTTGACTATCCAACTTCCGATGTCGTAAAGCGAAGGCATCATGCGCTTTGTTCCCCCAATTTTAGCTTTGTTTTTGACCTTCGGGATTAATCAACGCACACCCGTCACGTCCTTTCAGCCCAACCCATAATTGGGCGGCCGCAAACCCCGTACTGTCGGAACGCGCTTACGAGATGGTAAGCACCATGGGACCGGCCACAATGATGTCATCGGTGAGCGTGCCAGCCATCGGGGCGTTATTGGTGAGGGAGAGGTAGACGACTCCGCTGAGACCCTGGGGAACGACACAGCCAGTTTGGGGGTTGAAGGGAGTGAAGGCAGTTCCACCGGGCTGGATGCCACCAGTGGTGAACGCGCAAGCCTTGGCCTGGGGTGCGGCATCGGACTGGAGCATAATCGGAGCACCGACGGCGACGGCCTTGGGGTCGGCGGGGGCGGTCATTGCCAGCTTGGGGAAGGGCTGCAGAGCCAGGTTGGAGCCCTGGGGGCAGGAGACGATGAAGGGTGCGGCCAGAGAGAAGACGGCGCGGACACCAAGAGGGGCGTCGAAGGCCTGGGGAATGGCGATCTGCTTAGAGGCGGCACGGATGAAGGTCTGATGGCGAGCCTCGATGGTGAGGATGGAGCCAGCAGCGCCGAGGATGGCCTTGTCCTTGACGAGAGGAGCAGCGCCGAGGTAGGCAGAAACACCGACGTTCTCGAGTACACCGGCAGTTGCGACCATGCCAGCAGCGTTCGTGAAACCGAAGTTGTACTGGCAAGGCTGGACGGGCTGAGTGCCGGCCTGGGCAATAGCGGATTGCAGGAAAGACACGTGAGACAGCTCAGTAGCACCAACTTGTTGCAGGTCGTTGACTTGCTCGTTGGACAGACCAAGAGCCTGGAAGTCTTGTGCGGGGAACTTTTGGAAGCCTTGCTGGTAGAAGGTACCCTCGAGCCATTCCAAAGTAAGAGCGCTGTGAAGTCCGTATTAGTTCCAACGCCCAACATATGTTGTCCTATTTCGAGTCCCAAACTCACAATTGCAGGATATCAATATCCGTCAATCCAGCAGCCCCAGCTCCAGCCTGTTGCCTCTTGGCGAGATCGTAGATCTTCATCTGGTCGGCGTTCAACTTGGGGCCCAGGGGGGCGGCGGTGGCCACTGCGGCCAGGCAGGCGACGAGAACAGACTTCATTGCGGAAGGCATGGTTGATTAAGATATGTTGTGTGGTTTCAGCTTTGCTCGCCCTAGACTTTCTTTTCCTTTTCGATCGGCTGTTCTCTCGGGACAGAAATTCGGATATAATATTGTTGTCGATCGGTGCCACCTGGGACGGTCGATGAAGCGAAAGATTAGAAAGAGGTATTAAGAATGTCGTCCGAGGGAGTGACAGGGTCGTAGTAGGTCTCGAAGGGAAAGGAAAGTGTAAGCAAAACCGGTGGACCAGGAAAGCAGACCAGCGCTTTTGGAAGTTTGAAGAAATTGACACACAGTGAACGGGATGAAGAGAAAAGAAGAGAAGGGGCGGGAATAGAGCAGTGAAGGTGGGAAACAAGCGAGCAATAAAGAAGGTTCACTTTAGCCTCAGTAAGGTAGGTATCTTGCCGCTCTCCCATGGCGTAAGGTATCTCGCCGCCCACCCACGCATGGCCTTTCTCATGTTCTGCTACTCGGGAGGGGTCGGATCGACTTGGGTCCTTGCTGGGGATTGTCTGCGGCTAGCTTTCTTTCCGTCGTCGGTTCACACGGGAGCCCACAATGCGGGTAACAAGATTACGCTCGACCACAAAGCTTCAGACCCGACAGGGGTACATGGGTACAGTAAGCAGGAGTTTACATCTTATCCGTACTGGGGGAGGAGCCCAGTCCAGGGCAAGCCGCAAGCCGCAACAACTGTAGCGCTTGCCTGGAAGAGCGTGTGTGTGCGCGCACGCGGTGCGTATCATGGAAGACGGGAAGGGGGATCTAGCGGGCAAGCCAAGTCAAGAGGTGGATGGTACCCCTTGCCAATGGCGTCAAGGGGGGTGCATGGTTGGAGAAGATGGTGAAAAGTTCAGATGACAGCGAGGCTTGCCTCGTCCTTCGGAAAGCCCCAGGTACCTTACGAAGTAGGGAACGTCTGTGAGTGGGAAGGAGAATGTGAGTGTGAGTACTCCGTGAACGAGGCAGAGGCGAGACCACGCAGCGTGGGCACTGGTGGGCAGGTGCAGCAGTAAGGGCTACGGAGTACGGAGTACTCTCTGCATGTTTCGTTTCGCTGCGGTCCAAACAAGCTCGACGAATCGGCAGAGACTCGACGGCCCAAAGCACCAATCAGACAACATAAATCATTAAAAAACAGGGGCCAAATAGGAATGGGCAAGGGACTTGATCAACTCCTTAGATTAGGATGAAGCCCGTTTCCAAATGTTGCAGCGACCCCCTGCCGAGCTTGTTTTTGCGCTTCTTTTTTACCCGATGACTTTGTTGTGTAATGCAAGGGTCCTGCGGGCGGTGACCCCACCGGGAGTCCTGGGGGGAGAGAGAAATAGAGGTCCCTGAGTGCCCTCGAGGAGGTCAAGAGGTAAACGTAACTGAAGGCCCCCTCGCTCGCCACTGTTTTGGCATTGCAGCCGAGCCAACTTTGTTGCATCGTGACCCCCAGCCAAGACTAGACGTTGACCCGGGTCACGGACGGGCCGTCGACCGAAACCAATGTGATACGTCTCCCACGTCAGAAACCCCGGTCCGTGAACGCCCGGACCACTCTGTCACTGGCTCCTGCTGCGATTATTGATTGGTCGCCGCCCGGGTGGAGTCACTCCCGGCAGAACCTCGCTGGGCTTAGCGCGGGTACGTACTCGGCCATCTGCAGGAACGTTCTCTCGGTAACGTCTCTTTCCATTGCTTCAATCCTCGCTTTCTGAGCCGCCTTTCTTCAACTTCCCACGCCGGTCTCTTGTTTCCGTCCATCCCACACCGCCGAGGCCAGACAATCACGCACCACTAATCCATTCATCCATCCATCCATCCGACAACTCGCGTTCCTGGGCAAGGCTGCAGGCATGTATTCAACTCACCCGGGCGTCGTATACTGCCGCTATCCTGCGACACGGAGACGATGCTCATTTCCACTGCGATCGACGCCTTTCTGACATTGCCAACTGGGTGATGAAAGATTAAGGACTTCAGATCCTCCTTTCGTCTCTCGCCAAGGGTGTCACGCTCCGTTGGTCTAGGGCCATGATCTGCAAGCCCCGGCTGCCAGAGGTTATCTGTCTTGCATCGTCAATCACAATTCGTGATCTTGACAGCCAGAGCACTGGCCTCGACCGGCCTCCTAGGCGTCCTCTATGGGAGAGCTAGGTAGGTCGTTGGGCTGACTCGAGGGTGTCTAGCTTTCTAATCTGACTAGGCCATGCAAGGAGTTGAGAAACGAATGACCACCAACATGTACTCGTGATCTGGCTTTCTTGGAAACGACCGCAAAGCAACCCCAGATCTAGCCTTTCACCTAGCCTAACGCCATCAAGCTCCTCGCAGCCCACTAGTAAACGGCCATCCCACTCTTGAGGCCTGCTACACGAGGGCGGCTCTGCAACCAAAGCACTGACCTTGTCACTTCATGGACAGCCTGTTTTCCGGCCTGGTCCTAATTCCAAAACGCCTCAATACACTAGCCACTTAAGCTTATCGGCAATGGAACACCTCGAGCTGCCTGCGGGCTGCCTCGGCAGGGACTTAGAGATTCAGTGTTCCTCGAGTGTGTTAACAACATTAGGCTCGGAAATCTTACTCGGCAGCGTCCAATAGCTGGGCCAAAATATGCTCTATAGCCACATCGAACTTCTATCAGGCCATGGCATCCACAACTCGACTTCCGCTCAATCTTCTCCTTTTCTTTCAGTCCATCCCAACGACTCGACACCGGATGGTCGCTAACCACATAGCCAGACCCGTTCTTCCACGGCTCGTTTCGGCAAGCCAAGACCTTGCAGGGCTTGCAAACCGTTTCAAAAGCCTTTGGAGGCTCCAAACCATTCTTTTCGTCCCAACTCGCCATTTGTGAGCAAAGAGAAGGGAACCCATCCCATTTCTCTATTGCCCGGGGAGCCTGTCTGGGTCAACTCGACCAGGCTTTCATTCCGTCTACCCGTGACCCGAGTCGTATGGGAGCCACGACCGCCACGCTCATCATCTCTTTCTTCAAGCCCTTCTCATCACCCATCCCTACTAGCCAGAGAAAAGAAACCTCCGAAAAGCCCGCCCCTTTCGCAAGCACACCCCTGTTATCAACCTTTCGAAACTCGAAGACTGGCCCCGGTTTGCCTTGCTTGAACCAGTACGACATCATGACTCCAGCATCGTTTGCTAGCGTACACCATATGCGCGCGCCTGACACAAACGCAACCCCTTCGTCCTCACCTGTCTACCTCTCTACACTGCGTGTCGGGCGCAAGCCCATTTTGTGGATTATCCCACTCGCCGACTCGTCTTCGGACAGCTGAGCATCCCGTTCAAGCCTTCGGAAACAACTTTTTCTTCTTTGCCCCGCAGCCGTTTGGGCCACGGCATGCTCGGAGAGAAATAGCGAAGCAACTCTCCTCAGGTTCCGGCTTCTCGGTAGGTAGCGCGCTGCGCCTCCAATGCCAATATGTCAAAGGTCTGTGAGCAATGCCTGAAGAAGCAATGTCGGGAGCCCGGAAATGTCAAGCAGCGGTCGACAACGGCTCCGGTCTCTCGATCCTGCGAGCCGGGCTTGGCGAATTCGCATCTTTTCTTATCCAACGGCTTGTCAAAAAAAGATCTCCCACTCTATCTATGTGAAGACGACGATCAAGCCGGGCCATGCTGCTTCAATCCGACGAAAAATTTAGTCTTCCGTCCCTCTCCTCCCCCCATCGCGCCCCTGGCGATCGCCGCGCAGATCTCACAGGACATCAGGTAATCTGAACTTTGGACTCGTTGCAGATCCCCCGTCGTGGAACTCGGAGAGGGGGTCAGGAATACAACCATAACCAGGAGTTTAACACATAAAGGGCCAGGGGTTCCCTCGTCATCGGGGTTATAATGCTTCCATTTCACCCTTTGCTCCCACAAACTTGCGCCGTACGGTCGAATTAGAAACCTTGCCCAAGTTTTCCCTACTCATGCAACCTCGTACGAATCCTTTTTCATGGTCACAAAAGGTCAGGTCCCTGTGAAGACGGGAAGTTTCTCCGTGCCAAGAAGTCCACGATTGCGATGGGACTTGTTGTGCCGCCCTCTGACAGCCCGTCTGTGGCGACGGATGCAGCGCAACTGCAGCGTCGCGCTGCGGAATCTCGTCGAGAGATTCGATACACCTGCGAATAGCATCGTATTCGCGTTTGCGCTAGTGCTGTAAATCGTACCTATGAGGAAATAAACATGAATGTGCAGCTAAGTAATTGCTCAAGCTCTGGACATGGAGATGTTGAAATACCCACTGTCCGAACGGCGGCCTCCTCAACTCCTCCAGAGGGTCGCATTGGATTTTTTCCCTATTCCCGAGCCCATTCAGCGCCTCATCATCCCGTGTCTCCGGTCCACCACCAAAGCCCATCCCACGTCTTCCTTTGTGCAAGGTGTTGTCGTCCCCACACACCCCCGATCACCGGCATAAAGTCATCACGTCAATTTTCCAAACCGGCTCTCTTGTCAACCACCGCAGCTGAAACTCTACCGAAGTTCCTCCCCCTGGAACCCACGCACCACAGGAGTCCAACCCGCTGACTCTGCAACGCGGCGCAAGGGTAGCCCTGCTCGCTCCGCGTGGAAGACGTATAATCTCGCAGTCTGCAGACACCATGCCTCTCCACATGCCTGGCTGACCACTCGCAGCTTTCGAAAGTGTCTGGGCGATCCTTCAGTTTTCAAGACACTGGTTGCGCGTTATAGTGTGTGCAATTGGTGATACCATTTTGACTAACTCATGGGCGCTATCTCTACTATTTCATCCACCGCCCTCCTCTCGACTTCAGACTTCAGGCCTATTGTGCTATATGACTCATCCAGGGACGAAGATATACTGGCTATTACTCCCTTCCCAATCGCAATGCATCATCCCTCTTCTCACCCAAACCTTTTCTACACCACTCATGATGCATCTTAGTCGATGACAAGGCACAATGTGCCCGCCAATCTCTTGGAAACGATCATCACACCGTGTCCCCACACGGGACAGGTAATGTCAAGACAACTCCTTTTTACAGAGCATAGGGGTTCAAAGACCGAATGGTCAAGCAGCTACTTCGAATTAGCACACGTCTCCAGACTTTGATAGATAGTTGTAAACTTACGGTGGGCTCTTGGACAGATCCGTCTTGAGAATCACAGGAACCCTGCTCATCTCCGTGACGTCCTGAATGTACTCTCCTCCCTCCTCACGCAGCTTGAAAAGCTTGAGGTACTTCTCCTTGTTCGACAGGCGGGCCTCGGGGGCCTCAGGTGCGGGAACCTTGGAGTCGGACCTGGTGCGTTGCAAGGGCTTGGCATCGGATCGGGTCGGGGAGCCGGGGACGCTCTGTGTGGGTCTCTCGGCCAACGAAGCTCCAGCCATGGCCTCAGTAACGTCCGACGCATTGTCGTCATCGTCGTCGAAAAGGGCATCGACGTCGTCAGTAGAGATGGTGCCCGTCTCGGTCTGCTTGCGTGCAGCCTCCTCCCTCTCCTTCTTGGCACGCTCTGCAGCTTCCGCTTGGCGAGCAGCAGCAGCAGCGTTGGCGTTTCTTACAGACGCAGCAGCCTTGGGGCGCTCGTCCTCCGGTACGTAGGCGGAGCTGGGCACGCCCTTCTCCCAGTAGAGCTCAAGGACTCTCTTCTCCTTTCTGAATTCGGCCTTCTTGAGGGGCAACTGGTCGCAGTGCACCCGCTTCTCAAAGCCCCACTCGGGAATGAGAACGTCAAAGGCCGACTCGTACACGCAGAGGACGATACCCTCCGTGATGAGATCGCCGTTGACCTGCTGGCGCTTCTTGTCCATCTCACGGCAGGACTCAATGTGAATGCTCTGCTCCTGGGCATTCTGTGCGGAGTCCTTCTTGGTGTTGCAAGACTCAATGGTCTTGACAAGGCTCTCCAATTCCTCCGTGTACTCAATCTTACCCTCGGAGAGAATAGACTCGAGCTGACGGTGGACGATGATGTCGGCGTAGCGCCGCGTGGGGCTAGTGAAATGAGTGTAAAGAGGCAAGTTGAGGGCATAGTGAGGCCACAACTGCTTAGCAGTCTTGCCGGCAATGAAGTACTTGGCACGTTGCATAGACTTGAGGACAAGCGTCTCCATTCCCTTGCGGATATCGGCGTCGTCAACCTTGAAAAGGCTGTTGTGCATGCTTCCGCTGCCAGAAGTCTCAACCTCGTAGCCAAGGGCGTTCATGCGATCGGCGAAGGTCTGAAGGCGACGAGCATTAGGGGGGCCCTGTCGGCGCAGAAGAGCCTTCTCAGGCAGAGCCTGGGCGAGACGCTGGGCAACGTAAGTGTTGGCCTTGTGCATGAGCTCCTCGACGAGCTCAGTGGCAGGGGTAGAATCGAAGATGTTGTGCTTGATGGGAATGTTCTCATCATCGAGTTGCTGCAGAAGCCTGAGGGGCGCGATAGGCTCACCGCCAGCACCAAGACGGGCCTCGGTGAACTTTTGAGCGACAGCCTAGATAATGTCAGTGCAGCTCAGATGCAAGTTTCAGTGGAACTTACGTTAAGGATCTGGACATCCTTCAGTTGAAGAGACTCGTGCTTCCAATCGGCCTGACCGTTCAGAGCCGAGTCGATCTCCTCAATAGTGATCTTGGCAGTGCTCTTGATGATACTCTTGCCGATCCAAGTGTCTCCCTCGGCAACAGAGCCGTTGTGAGGGTTAACACGGAAGAGAACACTGACAGCCAGACGCTCTTCACCAGGAGCCAAAGAGCATACCTCTCCACCAATCTTGGGAGGAAGGAGTGCGCATGTGCGGTTGACCAAGTGAACGGCGGTGCCGCGCTTCTTGGCTTCTCGGTCGACAAGCGAGTTGGGCTTGACGAAGTGAGTAACATCAGGAATGTGAATACCAATGTCAATCTTGCCATCAGGCTGAGTCTTGATGTGGATGGCATTGGCAAGCTCGGGAGAACCGTTGAGGTCGAGCGTAACAACCTTCTCATCACGGAAGTCCCGGCGAGCAGCCAAGGCAGCCTCCTCTTCCTTAGCGAGAGACCAGTCCTGAAGGCCGACGCTGCGCAGCACAGCCTCGGAGAACTCATCGGAAGAAAAGTTGTTGTCGCGCAGCAGAGCGTCGGTCTCCACCTTAAGGTCGCCCATGCGGCCCAACTGCTCAACAAGGGTGCCGAAGGGATGCAGAGAGGTGATCGGCCAACGCTTAATGCAGGCAACAAAGATGCGATCAGCGTAATCCTGGTGCTTCTCGACGAAATCGCGCGGCGCCTGCTCAGTCGGAATGGCAATGAGCGGCACGCGCTTGTCGGTTGGCTTGAACCAAACAATTTTGGGCTTCTCCTGCGAACGGTTGTCGTGGTGGCGGTTGTTGCCTCCATCTCTGGCGGCTCTCTCCGCTTCCTGCTTCTCCTTCGTAGCCTGGCTGCTGGGACGGAGCAGACCGAGGTTGCCCGAGAACATTTGACCAGCTACACGTTCAACGACAGCCACAATGTGACCTGCGTACAGGGGCTTGGCCTCATCGTTGATTTCCTCCTCCTCGACGAGAAGCAGGCTTTGACCCTCAACCTCGACATCGTCGTTCTTCTTCTGAGTGGGGCGCTGGCGCAGACTGCCGCGACGACGAATGCCGCCCTCCTGCTGCGTGTTGTCATCGTTGTTACCGGATGACTGGTTCTGGCCGTTGGTGGATCCAGAACGGGTGTCGGTGATGTCCTTGCGCTTCTTCTTCTCTTCCTTCTCACGCTTCTGGGACCAAACTTCATCAACATCCAGAAGCTCAACGGCAACCAAGTCACCCTCGAGGGCACGGTTGCGATCCTTGCTACCGCAAATAAAGATATCAGCATCAAGCAGGCCGTCCTGAGTGGAAACATAGGCGTCGCTGCGGTTCTTCTTGTTCACGCGAAGAATACCAGACACGAGCTGCCCATCGCCGAGAAGAGCCGGGAGGGTGGCTTGGGGGAGGTAAGGAGTGAAAAGAGTCTTCCTCTGCTGTTGCTGCTGCTGGTTTCCACCAAGCTGGCCACCATGCTGGCCGCCCTGAAGGCCAACGAATTGCTGACCGCCCATCTGGGCAGCCTGAAGGGCCTGAAGTTGCTGGATCTGCATGGGGTTCAGTTGCTGGCCCGGGTACATGCCCATGGGGAGCATGTTGCCGGGCATCTGCATAAGCTGAGGCTGACCGGGGTATTGGAATGCGCCGATGTTGGAGATGGACTGGTTTACAGAACCACGAGTGCGGTGGCCCGGCTGGAAGCCGCCCTGCTCCTGGCCCTGGTTAGCACCCTGGTTGCGCCAGTTTCCGTCAAAGTTGCGAGAGCCGGTTCTGGCGTGACCACCGCCGCCAGTCTGGCTGCCGCGACGACCAAAGTCGTTCTGGCTAGCATCACCAGAGAAGCCACCGCGACCAGCGGCGCCGCCGCGACCGTTCACAGCCATACTCTGGCTGCGACCATGGCCACCGCGCCCACGGCCGGCACTGGTGCCCTGAGCAATCGGAGCCTCGGGTTGAGTCGGAGCGGGGGCGGGGGCGGAGGCACCACCCTCGGCGCTGGCCTCAGTGGAGGGGGACATTGGGAAGGAGAAGCCGGATGTCGTGCGCTTCTGCTGTGCGATTTCTGCCGCCTTCTTCGCGTCGGCAAGCGCCAAAGAGTGACGTCGCTGGTGTCCACCGCCGCCGGCACCACCACCACGACCGCCACGGCCACCGGAGTTTTCCCTGCCGGGACCGGCGCCGGAGGCATCATTGAAGTTCGTGCCGGATGCACCAGAGGAGGGGGCGGGAGGAGGACCCATTCCCATGTTGGGGAGTGCCGACTGATTACGGCGATGTGACATTGGCTGGGTCGGAGGACCGCCCATGGAGACATTCTGCTGCGGAATCTGCTGGGGGAACTGGAAGGCGCCCTGGGGAGCCATGCCGGGCTGCAGGGGATTGAAAGCACCGCCTGGACCGAGCTGTTGGGTGGGGGGCATCATTCCCATGTTCATGTATTGTTGCTGCGTAGCTTGGATCTGTTGCTGCTGTTGCTGCAAAAGCTCAATCTGCTGCTGAATAGCTAGCTGTTCCACTGCAAAGCAAGACTCATTGTCAGCATCGATGTTCAATTTGGTATGATGAAACGGGTGACGAGGGGTCGGGGGCATCGCGCAGGAGCCGCAAGATCATGTGTGAAGATGGGAGAAATGATGGAAGAAGATGCGAATCAACGTACTACCCGGGTTGGCAAACATGCTCATCAACGGAGTCAGCTCGGAAGGGCTTCTCCTGTGCGCAATGTGAAGCCGTCGGCCGGTTGGGCCTGGGACGCCGCCGGTTGGCTGCTGCGGCGGCTGCTGCTGCTGTTGTTGCTGCTGCTGCTCCATGATGGGCAGTCACGCAGATGAAAGATTGGCTTCTTGATTTTTTTGTATCTTGTAATGCACGTCAAGTGCGTCGTTGGTATAAAGGACGGATGGGGGTAGGATTGATAGCGTCGGATACCGAGTGGTCGGCGTAGGCGTCGATGAAGCTTTGTGGGATGATGTGGCACGTAAGGTATTGACGTATGTAGTTTGCGGACTAAAGACAGTGGAGAACTGGGATGGATGTGGTTTTGGGCTCTTGGTTGGTCTTTTGGATTTGTGGACGTGGTTGCTTCTGGTTCAAGGAAGGTAGTTCTTGTTTGTCTGATCGATCGATGAGGGATTGAAAATGGAATGGATTGGGGAGTGATTGGGAAGAGAGGATTGGATGTCTGGCGAGACGGAGCGAGGTGGAAGGGAAAGGAGCTCGCAAGGAGTGTGCGAAGTGATGGTTGAGGTGGGAAAAAAAGGATGAGGCAGACAAGACGTGAAGAAGAAGATGAGGCAGGATGGGAATGTCCTCTCTGGGAGAGACTGACGGGGGGTTTGTTGCGAAAGGCGAGTCGGGTCGGGGGGGTGTGGAGTGGGGAGGGGGGGAGCAGACCTGAGGAGAGAGCGAGCGAGGAGGAGGAGCAAGGACAGCAGTAGCACCCGCCCCGGTGGAGGAGGGACAGGCAGTTGCAGCAAGAGCCGGCCCGCCTGGTGGGAAGACTCAAGACACCGGGCCAGTCCCGTAGCTAAGGTAAGTATAAAAGTACCTACCTACCTTACCTCACCATACGAATGCCTTCCCACCATTGGGTACGAAGCACACCTCCTAGGAGCACAACTGGCACTGGAAGCTGAGCCGCTGGTAGACGACAAGGTACATGGTGCGCTAGTGATTTACCAGAAGGCAATAGCACACATGGCGGCCCTGTAGGGAGACAGACAGGTCGTACCCAGGCGAGGTAGGTAGTCCAAGTATCTTACCTTACGTAGTCAGGCGGGAGACGCGGCGATTATGATGATGACGATGGTGGTACAGGCTGCTGCTTGGTTTGGTCTTGTCTGCAGCAGAAGCTTGTGCACTCGTGCTGGACTCTACATGTGTTTCTGCTAAAACATCCCTTCCTTCACAACTGGATCCGAAATGCATCATTCGCACCTCGAGCTCTTTTCGCAATCCTTTTCGCAATCCTATCCAAGGGTCTCGTATGTAGCTATCCCAACCAGCCCAGCTTGGAAATGCCTCCAAAAGTCGAGGTAATGACAAAATCCAGGCCAGGTATCCGTAGGTACCTTACCCCAAGCTAGAGGTACATGGCTGACGGCTTGTCCCCAAACATGGCACTCTAGGGGCGGATAGGTAAGCAAGGAAGTACCTGTCCCCCGTGCCCCCGAACGAGCCTGACTTGGGGTCGAGTGCTTTGTACCTTGTGGCGGATACTCTGTACGAGAGTACATACCTACCCAAGGTAACAAGACTCAGTCAGACGTCTCCAGTCAGTCAGGTCTCGACGCGGGTGGGGAGAGTCCACGCCGCACCTACGCAGCTACGCTGCACGCCAGGCCCAGAGACAGAGCCAGAACCAGGTCAGGGCTTCCGGGTTCGAGGACAGGTAACAGGTTAGCCGCTCGGATACTTTGTTGATCAGTACCTTGCCGTAGTGCACCACCCCGACTTTGACCTGTCGCCCATCTCACCCGCACCACAGTCGTCGTCCCAGACACCTTACGTAGGTGGGCAAGGAGCGAGCCGAGGGGGGTTGACTCTCAGTCTCTACTGCGTAGTCTCGAGTCTCTCGAGGGCTGGGCTGGAACTGGGACTGGAACGCCCGCCAAGTTCCGTCTCCTGCGGCCCTTTAGTCTCGCACACTGGCATTGACTACTGACACAGTCAACAGCATGACTACCTACGTGACCTTCCCTTATGTACGCATAAAGCTGCTAGCAGCACAAACGAAATACTTAGGGCCAGCAAGTCAGGAACCTTGGCTTCGTACCTCGGGGCAACAGGATGGTCAGCGGCCGGCGAGCGGCGGCTACTTACTAGGTACATTGGCGTCTACGGGGGTGCTGCGCGGTGGGCAAGCCAAATGCAGGGCTCAAGTCAAGGGGGGAACAGGAATACGCCAGTGTTTCCGGATGGATACCGCATCGTTGGACACCACATCAACAGAACCCCTACGCCGTACCGTACCGTACGGATACCTGAGCGAGGCTTGCAGGCTGCAGCAAGCTCTCCTGTCGTTGCGTTGTGTTGCGTTGCGTTGTGTTGCGTTGCGTTGCTCTGGTCGGTCCCCCAGCCATGAGGACCAGGAAGCTCCGGGCAATGGCAGCATGGCAGCATCCCTCAGTCATCATTCATCAGAGCTGTGATTGACATACCCAGGTATTCCCCCCAGTGCAACGGTGGAGTTTACTACGTACCTCCCTGACAAGATTTCTCCTCAATGGCATCACACACTCTATCTGAGCAGGTATCGGTACGAATACTAGGTTGAAGATTCTCTTCCCCGTCATGCCCAGCTCTCGGACGCTCCGTCCAGTCTACGGTCGTGTTGGCTGTTGCCGATTTTCATTTGTCAGGCCAGCAAAACCGAGAGGGAAAGTCAAGGCGAGACGGGCCAGATCCAGACTTGAGCCGACTCCCCAGTTGGAAATTGGGGCCGGGTCCGACTCCAATTGCAGAATCTCAACGACATGACAGGAATATTCACTTTTGATTATTGACCTAGGCACTCCGTAAGGTATGAATGCACTTTTTGTACGGATAACGGTGCAGAGACCGAGGAAGTTCGTACTCAGTTCTTGACCGCCCGGCAATAAATGTGACTGCCCGAGTTCGGGCTAATGCCCCACTTTGCGGTCCGACCAAACAGCGGGGACGCTGTGCTCCTTTCTGCCAAGATTCAGAGCTATCATTCGTCCATCTAGCTCCTACTGGACCCACCTGGGTCGCTACCACGGCGACGTCTCTTCTTCGTTTTTCCTGAGGTCTGGTCGATTGCTGCTTCTTTGGCTGCTCTGCTGACTGCTCCGCTCCATCACTTTGGTCTGCTCGTCTGCTCACCCACCCCATGGAGCAAAAAGGGTAGAGCTGCAAGCAGCAACACAGGTCCAGGGCGACAGCGCAACAAGGGTCATCGCCTTTTCCCACAGCTCAGCAACAGGCCCCCCCCCCCCCCCCCCCCCCCCCCCCAACCCCCCCCCCCCCCCCCCCCGGCCGCACACCCCCCCCCCCCCACGCCCTTTTTTTTTTTTTTTTCCCCCCCCCCCCCCACACCCCCCCCCCCCCCCCCCAATTCACCTCAAAGAGCCCCAGGCCGCCGCGAACGGTAGCATTATCCCACATCAAAGCGCGCCTGATACATCGTATTATTTTTGTTGCTCCACACCAACGCCGCGCCCAACCTGAACTCGATAGTACCTACGCCTTCTACGGCATACCTACCGTCAACCAATACCTTGTCCGCTTGACGACACCACTTGACCCAAACGGCCCCGAAGACGTCAAGAAGCACAGCCTCGTCTGGACTCTCTCAGAAATCGCCCGAGCCTTGCCTTGCCTTCCCCATCCAACCGCCCACCCGCGGACGTCACTCTTTCTGATCGGCCGTTTGTTGGTGTGTTGGGTCCTTGGGTTTTGTTGATTTTGTTTCTCTCGGTTGTCGGTGCAATTTTGCATCCCGCGCCTGACCCCACCGCCCGATGCCGTAGGGCCTGGTCTCAATTCCCACCTACGACCACACCATCGAGGCCATTGGTAGCCAACTGTGCGACCAACCATGGCGCACTCTTCTCCTTCGCGGAGAAGCCAGCACGATAGCAACATCAAGTCAAGCCCCGAACGAGGCTTCACAGCAGATTTTCTCTCCGAGAATCGTAATTCAGAGCTGAGCCATCGCGATGCCCTCGCCGCTGCCCAGCTCGAGCACGAGCGTGTTCGCCTCGCCGCTTTGAGGGTCTATGAGGTCCACCAATTGCAGGAGGAAAAGCAAAGGTTGGAAGCTGAGCAAAGGAGGATAGCACAGCTACAAAAAGAGGAAGAAAATCGCCTCAAGGCAGAAGCAGCAGTGCGCGCCGAGCAAGAGAGGCTGAGAGAGCTCAAGGCCAAGCAGATTCCTCAACTCCCTCCCGAACCCGTACCTGAACCGCCCAAGCCGGAGCCGAAGAAGTCGCAAGAATCTCAGGTCAATGGCACAACGGCGGCCAAAGCCGAGCCCGCTGCTGTGCCGCCAGCCGCACCAAAGCCAGCCCCCTTGACAACCGCTACGACATCAGCTCTCCCAGCCGCGAAGGCACCTACTGCAGCGCCTTCACCAGCACCCGCACAGGTCGTTGCTACGCCGTCAACCCAATCCAATGGTTTCCTCACGAAGCCCGCAGCAGCGCCTCCAGCCCCGAAGCCCGCTGTTCAGCCTGCCGCGCCTGCACCAGTGCCAGCTCAACCGACTGTTGACAGGTACACCCAGATACACCAAGCTCTCAAGAAGCTGCGAAAGGACGTCGAAGCCCTGTCGAAACAGCCTGGGAATCCATTGAAGGGCAAGTTGGGAGAAATGCGGAGACAAATCAGGAAGTCTATTGGGCAGCTGACTGCTGGCAAAGGAGCAAACGCGCAACCCGTAAGTCTGGTCTTGTTGGTGTCACAAGACAAATGCTAACGATGTCTTAGCTTGCCACGATCAATGCCGCACTGCGCGAATCTCTCGGCGGCCAGGTCCCGTCACCTCTAATCGACGCAAGCATATACGTGCAGCAAAACAGGGAGCCAGCCGAAGGCGCTGTTAACAACGGACCGCAGCTACCGGCCCTGTTCATATACCTCCTCAACATCCTCTCCAAGGCGATCATCCAGCAGTTCTCCAACGAAGGCGGCGCGAACCCAAAGTCGGCCGAGCCGGTCGGCATCGTAACGGCGCAAATCTTCTCCAACAAGGACTACCACTGGCGCGGCGGCTCCATGATCGACATCCTCATCGCCAAATTCCGCGTGGCCTGCCCCGTCCTTTTTGGCTCTAGAGGCAGCGACAAGACGGAGGGCGGCCGCAGAGCCATTGGCTGGAAGAAGGAAAACGGCAACTGGGTGCCCGAGCAGGCGCACAACGACAGGATGACGGGTCTTGGCGCCGGCTTCGCGGCCATTGCGCTCCGGGACTTCAGCAAGGCGTCCAAGACGAACCCTTACCCGCCGACAAACTACTGGAAGGCCATGGCGCAGATTGTCAACTCGCCGCCGCAGCTCGTCTCCAACACGCAGTACGTGGTGCTCAAGTCCATGATTGACGGTCACGAACAGCGCTTCATCAACTTTTACGGCAACGCTGCCGTCGCGGCCCTCAGGATGGCGTTGGTGGAGTTTCCTAAGAGAGCCCCTCCGGGGGCCACGGCCGCGCAGGCGTTGCAGGTCCTAGGCGACGTTTTGAGACGAGACTCTGGGTTAGATGTGGCATAGATGGTGGGGGGAGGAAACAAAAGCCAAGGTAGACGACTTACCTTTTGTACACATACATGAGAGGCATGGGTTGCCAATATTGGGGAAGTGCTTTCAAGGGGGTACACATACTATGGCGTTTCTGGACATCCTGGCATGGGGGTGCTTATACACCTAAAAGAACCAAAACAGCAAGACTTCACAATGACTTGCGATGAGCACGGGGTCTGGGCTTTGGTTTGGCTCATCCATTGAAGCAAGTTGGGGCGGTCTGCTAGGGGAGGATACAAAGACACGTACTCTAGACATTGCGTATCGTGAGTTGGATGACTGAGATCTATCATAGCCCCCAGATGAAAGGCTCTCAAAGTAGTAAAAGACAAAAAACTTCATTGACAATAGTTCCAAACACGCTCCATAAACTCCCAAACCCTCAATTTAAAGAGAAACGGCATTTCGCCATCACTCTTCCCTTTTTTGTCGTCTTCTAATGATTCCCAGATCCCTCCAGCCATCCATCATTACTTCGGTCTCGCCGGGCAGCAAGCCAATGATACTCTCCCCTTTTTTTTTTTTTACAAAATCAACAACAAAATAAGCAACAAGATCAGCACAAAAATGAGCACGGCGATGCAGCAGCTACTCAGCCGGTCCTCGTTGTGCCGCATCACGTACTGTAGCTTCGCCACGCCCGTCTGCAGCCGCCCGCCCACGCGGTCCGCGACGCCGTCCACGACCTCGAGCATCTCCCTCTGCTCCTCGAGCTCGCGGCCCATGTCGTCCGCCTGCCGCCGCAGGTTGCCCACGGTGCGGAACACGCCGTCCAGGTGGCCGTCCTGCTCGCGCATCATCTCGAGCTGCTGCTGCTGCTCGAACTCGGCCGCGTAGTCGTCGTCGTCGTCGTCGTGGTCTCCGTGGTGGCCGTCGCCTATGGCGAAGGAGCTCGGATCGGGGAGGTCCGAGTTTGCGGCTGAGGATTTGCCCTTGCCTCCTGCTGTTGCTGCGCCGAGCTTTTTGGCGAGCTCCTCGCGCATGTCTTCTACTTCGCCGCCGACATCTTGGACTAGCCTCTTGCGCCGCGTGATTTCTGGGCCGGAGAGGCCAAAGGCTGTGGGGTCGGATTCGACGGCCTTGACGGACTCGACGAGGTCGGCAAGGTCTTCGGCTAGGGAGGCGAGGGCGGATTCGAGGTCGGCGCGGGCGGAGGCGAGTTCGGGGGAGGTTGGGGAGGTTGAGAGGGAGCGGATGCGGAGGTAGGATGTGAATAGGGGTCTGGTTGAGTCTAGCTGGGCGAGGACGTCTCTGTTTTGTGCGTTCTTGGTCAGTATTTTGGTTCAAAGGTGATAGCTAGAGGAAGGATGGTGCCAAGTGGTTGGATGCGAAGGGGATGCGATTGCGTACTGTTGAACTTGGAGGAAGGGATCCTCTTCGTTGGCGGAGGACATCATCCTGGCGAAGGGTTGGAAAGGCGCATCCGCGGACGCATTGGCTTGCAGTTAGAATCTCTTCACAAAGGATGTGGTTTCTAGCCAAAGGTTGCAGCTTGGTCCTAGGGTATTGAAGGAGGGAATGCCTATCGTCGAGGCGGAATTGGCGATCTGTAGTCAATCTAGGTACCCTGTTAGGTAAACGCGGCCTGGGATGACGTTTGCGCGTCTGGCGGCCGGCCGGGTCGGGTGGGTGCGAGCTACCTTTACGGGCACGGCTACCTCCCGTCCCCGTCTTCCATAGGTGTCCACTTTTGCAGGTCACTGGTGGTCGCAGCTTCGGGGAAGTGTAAGGGTACTTCCGGAGATTCTTCGGCACGTTTGAGCATTCCTCACCGAGACATTTCACGTCACCGAAGACCCCTGCTCGATCTCTCGGTGTGCCCCTCATTCACCGAGAAAAATTCCCCTCCATTGACCAATTTAATGTAAGTGGGATTTTCACAACCGCCATTTACAACTCCACATGCTCACTCACTCCCATACGAAGCTCTCACCATCTTTCACTGAGCCACTCGCTGAATCTTACTCATGCTCTTTGATATATCGAACATTTATAAATCACTCAACCCAGGGAAGAGTTACCTGCGCACACAAGAAACACATTATTAAAAGCGCCTCAAACTGAGAAAAAAGATGATACCAGAAAAGCCCCTCCCCTGCTCAGACGAGTTCCCCTCGCCAGAAGCCTACGTCGAGGAGCTCCTCGAATTTGCCACAACCACAGACATCTTCCAAATCCTCTGCGGTGGCGTCCACGTCCTCGACTTCTTCACAAACGAAAGGGGCCTCTTCTCCCAGATCCTTCCTCAGGAATGGCAACCCTTCCTTCTCTCCTACGGCACTAACGCCCTCCTGGACCTCCTCATGCGAGATGACCTCGATAACTTGCCATTAGACGCCATGACAGTCGCCCCGCCAGAGAGTTTCCTGAACTACATTCGCAGCATCCGCAAGCTCTCTCTTCGCAGGACATTCTCCCCCACCACGTCTGAGAGTAAACCCCCGCCAAAGCTCTCCCGCTCCGTCGCCGTCGGCATGAAGCCCAAAAAAGTCCACGAGGTGGCCCATTTTGCGCGCTATGTCGACTCTCTTGCCGGCTCAATCGCCTCACTCTGGGGAAAGGAGACGACGCATTTCGTGGATTTCGGTAGCGGCCAAAACTACCTCGGCCGTACCCTCGCGCTGCCCCCTTACAACCGCCACGTCGTCGCCGTCGAGGGCCGCGAGCACAACATTGACGGCGCAAAGGGGCTCGACGTGCTCTCAGGCCTGGCGAGCAAGGAGGTCGTCATGCGCAACAAGAAGCTGTGGCTGCAGATGCAGGCTGACAGGCTCGGTACTGACGTTGTCAAGAAGGCACCCGCGAAAGCCTCGCCCGACGCCGTAGCGGCAGCAGAGGACTTTGATTTCAGGCCCATCAAGGAGCTTGAGCCGCGATACAACCGCGCGCTGGGGAAGGGCTCTGTCTCGTACGTGGTCGGCAGGCTCGAGAGCGGCGACCTAACCGAAGTCATTGGGCGCATCGAAAAGGAGGTCCTCCCGGAGGAATCATCCCAGGACCTCAAAATGATGGCCGTCTCGATCCACTCGTGCGGAAACCTCTCGCATTACGGCATCCGCTCGCTCGTCATGAACCCGGCCATTCACTCTGTCGCCATCGTGGGCTGCTGCTACAACCTGCTCACGGAAAAGCTCGGCCCGCCGACCTATAAGTTGGCCGGGTACGCCCGCCCCAGCCTGCAGGCGCTCAACGGCCGCGTCGTGCGCGAGTCGGCGCGGCGTGACCCGGAGGGTTTCCCTCTGAGCGAGACGCTTTCCGGGTACAAGGGACACGGCGTGCGGATGAACATCACGGCGAGGATGATGGCGTGCCAGGCGCCGCAGAACTGGACGCAGCCCGAGAGCGACGACTTCTTCACGCGGCACCTGTTTCGCGCGGTGCTGCAAAAGATTTTCCTCGACCGCGGCGTCATCTCAAAGGTCTACCACCGCGACGCTGCGGCCGAAAGCGGCACCGAAGGCAAAGAACCATCAGACCAGACGGAAGAGGAGAGGGAATCCCCCTTCAACACCTCCACGAACCCCGTCATCATCGGCTCCCTCCGGAAAGCGTGCTACAAGTCCCTCAAGGACTACGTGCGCGGCGCGGTAGCTAAGTTGACGACGAATCGCGAGTACAGTCAGTACAGCCAAGTGATCCGCGACAAGATGGCGAATATGACGGACGAGGAGATTGAAGTGTACGAAAAGGAGTACGCCTCCCGGAAGAAAGAGGTCGCGGCCGTATGGAGTCTCATGGCATTCAGCGCCACTGTCGTCGAGTCCCTCATCGTCACGGATCGCTGGCTGTTTTTGAAGGAGCACGACGACCTCGTCCGGGACTGCTGGGTCGAGACCGTGTTTGATTACGCCGAGAGCCCGAGGAATATGGTAGTTGTGGGTATCAAGAAATGAGAAAGGGAAACCGAGGGGGTTCTGTCCATCTTCTCTACCTGGGATTAGGTCTGCCATACACTGGGTTTGGCTGTAATACTCTCCGTGAACGGCTCTTACTCTTATGGAGACTTACACTCTCAGCAGGAATTGCCTTGAGCGAGAGCATCAAAGACTGCTGGAAGTGGTCAACCAGGACCGAAGGACTCTCTCGGTGGCAACTAGATGTGGCACTGTCACTCACCAATTGCTGTGCTCTATCGTCTCGGCAGGAGCTTGGGATACCCACGGGAAAAGAGACACAAGATATGAGCCTCTCCCTCTGCCCCAGGCCTGTATCTCACAGTCAACGCCGCAACGACGTCGAGCGCATTGTTCAACGGCCTTCAGATAAATATTCATTGGACTTTGGTATACGACTGATGCCGACAAGGAAATAAACGATATAAGGCTATGCCGCGTCCATATAGTCAGTTGCTACGGCAAGCGGACGAATCGCGGATATCGCAATGCGCGTCGAGAGAGTCGATGTCATACATAAACTCACTTCAGTCAGTTGGGTTATCATGACAAATCTAAGAATGGGGGGCAGAAGTCTTCTCGCACTCGTGGGTAAATGAGTGATACGCGTAGCCAGCAATCCCAGCCCCTTTGTTCGTGAGGCATCGTTCATGCAGGGGTTCCCCACGAAGAGTTACATAGACAGACCTTAGAAACCCTGAGTGGGCCAGAGATACATAGCTGTTACCATTTGTGATTGTGGAGAAATGTGAATCATCCTGGCGTACAGTATGTTTTACACTTAGGCATTGGATACTTTTCGACCGATGCTCTGGAAGTGATGCGAGATGCATTGGCCTTTAGTCTTTAGTCTTACCCGTTACTCACGGAACATTTTTCCATACAGCCATCGAGGTCCATCATTCACGCAGCTACATTTGCGCAAGGACAGCTACGGGTACTTATGGCTAAGCTAACGTTTCTCCCAATAGTCTAACTAACCAGTCTATTCTTCAGCCCCAGCTCTGACCCAAGCTCGAAGGATTCATACAATCTCAACTGCCAGTGTATTATTCTCCTCGTGTTTTACATTTGCCGACATACCCTGCCCATTCACGCCAAGAATGAATTCGGCATTTGGTTCACCGCTCGGGTTTACCATGATTTTGAAGACGACTAGAAAATATGTAAGATAGGATGATCCAACATAGCTCTAGTAGTGTAATTTTAAGCTTACCCTCTGTAAACGCAAGCTCAAAAGTCTTGACCTTCTGATCATTGATGTCGACTGAAAAGGTCTTGGTAGAGGGGACAGCTCCATCTGCGTAGCTTATAGTATAGCTTTGAGTAGATCCGGACGACCCGGACCCGGACATGTTGAGAACTGCAATGGTGTATTTGTTTGTCATGGCTGTAAGGCTTTTTGTTGCAGACTTATAGGTGCTTCGAAGGTTGCGAAATGTAATCTTGAATGAGTCGAGGAATCTGGAGAGCAATATTGTAGAGATCCCAAAGGAGTTATATAAACTTTCGCGAGGTGACACAACGTCGTAGAGTACGGTCTTTAAAGCTATGAATATTGTGCATCGAGCATTAGACCCAAAACCAGGAGCTCTAAGGCCAGCCCGCTGGCGGGACTTATGATGCAGCGGATCTCCGTTCTCGGAGAGTTTTAATCAGCCAGCCATTATTTTCAGCTCCTACCTGACATATGGAACAAGTAATGACCCTCTGATTGACTTCTTCTTCCGGCTGTTCGAAAACCTGGTGCGCATCAATACCGTTCAGAGTAGTTTCACAACTGACAGGTTATGAGCCACGACCGGGTCACGGCCGCACTCGTCCAGACATTTGTAGCAAACCACCAGGTCACTTCGTCAGGAACGCGAGGCTGTCCAGGCCGAGTTATGTGGCTGCCATGTGGTCTGATATTGAAGGGTTCAGCCAGCCTCAGAAGCTCGGAAATGGTTTGGCTGGCCTAGTTCCAGTGAATTCCATGCAGGAAGTTGATTGTAGGCTATTTCAAACGACATTGTGGGGATGGTGGGATATGAATGCGGCGATAGACACATACCACAGAGAGAAGTCTCTGGCCACACGTTGCTCGCGAAACATTGGCAAGCTGGGAACGTTTCTTTGAATTCTACCTCACTTGGTTGATTTTACTCCTTGAGTGACTTCCCCAGGCAGTATATTCAGCTACTCATTTTCGAGACATCATTCGGTGCAACTTGCTAATAGCCCGCTGAACACATCTCTGGAGAGATGGGCATCGTCTCGCGACTGCAGAGATTCCCGAGTTGCAGCAGCACATGGCAATGCCTCAAGTACTCTAGGAACTCACGACGTTGAGATATGACCCTGAGGAAGGTATAGTATACAGGATTGAAGGGATATGCACCCAACACCCAATGAAGTTGCGACTTGAGGCGTTGGAAGGATATTTGGAGATGGGATAACGATAACACATTGTCACATCGGAGTAGTCGGCGATGGCAAAATCGATGACTACTATCAAGACAAGATCCGGAGAAAAACCTCGTCGACCACCCGGCTCCTCGAGGCTCATGCCACTAGTAGCCCATCTGCCAAAATCCATGGATACCTCCATTCTTTGGGTGCGGCGCGACATGGGGATGTACCAAAGTGGATGAGGTTCGAGGAATGAGGCGCAACTCGCTTGGGCCATACGTATAACTGAAAACGGATAACGGCGGCAGCAGCTGAGAACCCAAATGACGCTTGAGGAACGCTTGAAAATAGATGTGAACGTTGAGCACTGTATACAATGATGACTGGGAGAATTGCGATGATCCCAAGCAGCTGAAGCTTGACTTGAAGCTTGACTTTTCCGCCGTTCGATCACGTCCGACTACCAGAAAGGTTAGTGCAGCACTACAAAAACTTCGGCACGGCTGCGGGGCAGTGAGAGACAAAGTTGCACATGGCTGTTGACCAGCTAGCCACGGCCCACGTTCTAGCTCGGATTATTAGTAAAAGTTACTGTCTTTGGAAAGACTGTCTTGGTTTTGACTTCAAAGTTTCAGACACGCTACTAGCTGGATATCCGAATTTTCCTTTGAAGGTAGTCACCAGTGTCGCTGGGTATTTTACAACCAGGATCGAGGTTTCGCAGTCTTGTAGACTACACGGCAGGACGTGATGTTGAGGATCTCTGTTTTCATTCGACGTGGAGGGGAGTATCTATAACTCGCCAAGTTTCGAGTCGGATCTTTTTCTGTCCCACTCAAATGTCAGATTATGTGAAGATACTTCTACCTATGACTTTAAAAACAGCTTCAAAGGGTTAACCGGTGTTGTTCGGCATGCTGCAGGTGGCCTCGTGGTAACCAAAATTGATATGCCATGCCGAGAAGTCTTACTTGTCCGCTGTTTTCGGGTGATCTAGCTCGCGTCCATCCACCAGCCTACCTTACACTTGACAGCTGAGTTGCACCTGACTTGATTTCATTCTAGCCGCATAGTGGCGGACTGGAAGTGTCGTTGTATACGCAGATACATGAGCTAATGCGATCAGGGCTCACAGTTAATGCTCTGCAACTGGAAAAGGTCCACCATCTTTTGTATATGGCCACGCCAAGTGCACTCAACTAGAGAACACATACACAAAGCTGCTGTCGACCTCATGCAGTCCTTAACTTTCATTCCCCGCTTTCCCATCAAAGTCATCTTCTGAATTTCCACCCAGCCTTTTTTCACAAACACCCTATACCTACCAGAATCTCAGTCAGTGAGAGCGTCTACCAAGCCATATCTGATCGCGACGGGAAGTAGACGGAACTGGACATGATTGAGGCACAGGTGTGTAACTTTTGCGAGAACATGAACGGGAATAGAATGTTCAAGAGCAAACTCATTACTTTGAAAAAAAGATGAATACATACCATGTCACGATATGCCCCGACACCATTGCTAAACGCGGAGGGATTCCTATATAATGTCAGTTTTTCGGACGACGATGAAAATTCTTAAACGAAACTCAAATAGCCCAGTGTCCAAGTGGACGACGATCGTCACAATCTACCTCTTTAGCATAGTGGTTATATCATGATCTAAAGCAGGCTTGACATGGATTATAAACAGCTCCGGGCCTGTTGAGTTGTGGCACTCATACACTTCTTACAAGAGACGAATCATTTTTTTACTGCATAGACTTAGCTTCATCGACTGCGTTCTACTACCAGCCAGATCTATAGCTAAGTATTACCGTCACTACCACCACCGTTGGTACTTCTATAAGCGACTATTCTCCCAGTGACAATTGCCGATTTCTTACGGGGGACAGGAATCCACGATTGCAGAGGGTTGCAAACCGGAAACTACGAGAATTGCCCGGCCTATTTTAGCTCCGATATCCCTTCTTCGTCCTTACCGGCAGTGTCATAGGTCTTTTCTATGGTTAAGTGATAATGGCGGCAGGTCTGGCCATTAGTGACACATGGCCAATATAGCTTGGCAGTATAGTCATGAACAATCGCAATTTTCTTGCCATAGTGCAAAACGCCAGTGATAATAATGAGAAGGGACTCGGGAGCAGGGTAGGCGTGTCTCGGTGAACGTTCGGTGATTTACAGCGTGGACAGCCTCACCCGTGGGTTGGAACGACAACACTGGTATGAGTGGAGGACGATGGGACAGCCTAGTAGAACCGCGCCAAAGACCTCTCTGGTACTGCAGTATACGCGATATCGAACCATATTTCGAAATTTTCTATCACATCCTTCGTTAGCCGGTGTTTGCCCCGCCGACGTTGAAGCTACCGGGCCTAGTTGGCCAGAGCCTAGGTATAAGTCGGCAGACGCTATTCGAGGGACCGGGGGGTGGACAGTCATAGTCTGAGATAACGCCAAAACGTTTAGGCCCTTGGTGAGTCCCCTATCTGTGGATCTGGGAACGGGTACGATCTGCTCCGCAACACCAGAGATAAGTGAAAAAAGCACGGACGAACGGGGGGATCCATCGGAGACTTGAGGAAGCACGATCAAAGGCTAAAAAAAGGGAAGAAGATGATTGGTGTAGCATTTCTCCAGAGACTTGGATCAGGAAGAAAACGACGAGCAGATGAATGAAAAAGACTCATTGCCCAAAGGTCAAGAGTCGAGACCTCGGCGAAGCTCCGGCCAGATGATGGATCGTGGCAAACCGGTGAGTATCACCTGTCTCCAGCCAAGTGGGCTCATTGAGGGTTTTTGCCTCGTCTTCCGTGTTCTTGTCAGCTTGAGAGTCTCAAGTGCTCTCGTGAGAACTGAGCATCCCACGCCGGCGATGCAGACAATGCCGAATGGGGCAATTGAGCGAGAGCAGAGGTATTCCGCTTGGGTCAAACCCTGTGAACCCCTTATTGCCTTTTGCTCTGTGGGATCATGTTCAATCCGCCATGTCTCATCACTTGAACATATGATACTCAACTCGTGAATGATGATCCAACGTCTTCCCGAAAAGGAGTGCGATGCTGTCATCGGTGTGCGCGGTGACGATGACCGACGTACTGTACCTGCCAATACCTCCCATCTGCATGTGGTGTAAGCCGCGACCGAGTATTCGGGGCACCAAGCTGGACCGATCTGCTCCTTCGACTCCTAGACGCATCGCTAGCAGGCTGAGGAGGCGTCACAAGTCAACCGTCGTCGGGAGGTTGTCGTCGCCGCGACGTCGCCCAACCCATGCTTCTCTGGCGAGTCAGGTTTCCCGACCTCTCTAGGTCGTCGATTTGGGGGTCCATGACCAGCTCTAGCAGCAGCAGGACGCTTAGAAGCGGCCAGGCGAGGGACTTCGCAGACTTGGTACTGGTAGGGTGACATTTGGACGCGGTTGCTGGAGGGATCGGATCCTAGGTTGTAGCTCTGGGATGGGGGTTTTGCGAGTTTGGTCTGGATACAGCGGCCGGGTTGCGGGAGGGGAATAGGAAGAGTGGGATGGGGGCGGACTGTGGAATTGCTGGCCGAGAGGAGCGGGGTTCTCCATGCGCCCTCACAAGTTGACCGAGAGTTGCGCCGTCTAATTGGAGCCGTGGGCGCTCGCCGGCAGGTTGTACTCTTCCCAAGGACCTGTCCATCCCAAACACCTGTCGTTCCTCCTTGGCCCGGCTTGTCGATAATGGGAAACCCGGACGTCGTAGCTGCCACGGCATCTTGCAGTAGCAGAAAGCAGCCGTCCTATTAGTGAGGGGGGTTGACGCAGTACCTACAGGTATTGGACCAGGTATTCCGCCGTATTAGTGAAATTCTTCTGGAGGGAACCCATGCTTCTTGCTTAACCCCGATGACTTTGTGCATGGAGCGCCGATTTCGAAGCAAATCAGAGAGGCCAATTGAGCCAGTTGCACGACCAGAAGGGAAAGGGTTCGGACAAGGTTCAGGAACCGTTGTGATCTGCGGGGGGTCTGGTCCACGGTCCATGTCGGACCTGGGGGAGAAAGGAAACGAAGAATTGCTTTTTCCTCCCTCTTTTCGCGGGCCGCTACACAGGCACGCACCGTGGGCTGGCTGAATCTACTGGTCTGACGCAATGGCGTCGGAGATGAGGTGGGGTGTCGAAGCTGAGGACTGCTATTGTGAAGCTGAAGTAGCGTATTCGAACGAATAGTTAGGCTCAAGGTGTTGTTTGAGCATGAGCATTCGGCGGGATTGAGGGGTTCAGCTGAGGGGATCAAATCCACAACTGCCGTGAATGCCGCTGTCTGCAGACGTGTCATTGTCGAAGACCATCTTCAAGAACCTGTTCCATGACCTGACGTGTAGACCCGATTGAGCATACGGATGCTCAAAAGCGCGGTTGTCGTAAAACCCCCGCGGGGGTTGACAATGGTGAATCGTGATGGCCTTTTTTCCCTCTTCGTGTCTTTCAATCAGCAAGTCGATGCGCATGCCGAGGCCAGCCGCTGATATGCTGCTCCAGGCAATTGGGCGCTCATGTGCGTGTGTTGGTACAGTATCTGTGGGAGAGACGCCCGTCAGCGTTGCTTCCCGTGTGGTGGTGAGAGTTGATATGTGAGAGGTGACGGGCGAGGTAGCAGCAGACCCCAAGTTGAGGTGAGGTGAGGTGAGGTACGTAGTAAAGGGCACGGAGAAGTGGCCGATGCACCCATCCATCCATGATCACCATCCCTTGCCTACCTCACAAAGCAACCTGGAAGCCAGGGCACCTCGTCGTCTTACATCATTTCCATCATGGTTTGATTTGGGAGGGGGCACAGAGTGGCAGAGGGTGAGAAGTTAGAACCGAAAGGGGAAATGGGAAACAAACGTGACTGCTTCACGAGTTACACAAGATGTAAGCGACTTCCCCAGTCGTTCCCCAAAGGTCATGGTCTAATGCAGGTTTTCCGTGCCTTGTTTTCCCATCTTGTCTGTCTTTGGACTCAGAGAGAGGCTAGCAATGCCGTGTTCATATTCAGGGTACGGATACGCCTGCTTTTGATCCAAGGCCAAGGAGTTATTCTCTGGGGTTCTGTAGTCGCTGGCAACTAGCCAAAGCAAGAAGAAAGCAGGCATCTCGGCTACTACGCGAACTACTAAGTAGTAAAGTACCGGAGAACCGCCCAGAGTTTGAGACCCCCACGCTCCCTATTCAACTAGTCTTATGCACGTCGCCCGAAACGGCACTTTGAACCTTTTTCCTTCTGCAGTCTTGCTTCCAGCTCCGGCCGGTTCCTCTTCATGTCCTTCATTGCTGTCCTTCGTCCTTTGAGCAGTCTTCGGTAGGGTAGGTAGGTAGCTAGAGTAAGTCAAGGTGAGGACAAGGCTTCAAGAGTAGTCATCTTAACCGCTCGTTTGCCTGTCTGCCCCATGCCAACCCTGAACGACTCACGACTTGGACATGGACATGAACATGGGCATGGAGGTCACGGTCCAGGTGTCGCGATGGATGGCGAGATGCAAAGCCAGCATGGCGCGGCAAAGCCCAGTCTCATCATTGGTGACACGATTTTACACTTTTGTTGACCATTCCAAGTCACCATTGTAGTGTCGCAATATCTGGCTCGGATGTCAAGGACCAAAGTTAAAAAAAGAGAACAGAAAAAAAACAACGGGAACGCGAGGGTTAGGTTTTCTGATAGTGGAGAGAAGATTGGCAGCGGCTCAACTGTTGACTTACACGGGGTTTCCCATGTTTGGAATGGAGAGAGGGACCCCTTCCCGAGGCGCATATGCCTACCTGACTCGAGAGCGCCCGCCGAACCGCGCTGTGTCTTCACTTCCTCACGGCCGAGGATGGAAAATCGCGAGAAAGCGCCGCCGATGCCCGATGGAAGCACATCTCTTTACCTTTGACGCAACACCCGCAATCAGATAAGAAAAGAAAGAAGACAGTGTGAGACGAGATCTGAGTAGAAGTAGATCCCCGTGAAACTCCCAGCCAGAAAAAAAAAAAAAAAAAAAAAAAAAAAAAAAAAAAAACAAAGAAAAAAAAAAAAAAAAAAAAAAAAAAAAAAACAAAAAAAAAAAGGAGGGGAATTAAAAGAAGACCCCCGAAAACCCCCAACCAAAAAAAAAAAAAAAAAAAAAAAAAAAAAAGGCATAACATCACGAAAAAAAAAACCCCCCACCCGCTTCACCAATTTCGGTCTTACTCGCCGTGGACGCGGCGACAGCGGCGGCGGCGTTGAGGAGAGACAGGCTGGCCGTAGTGCAGACGCCCACTTCCCAAAGATGCAATCATGGGTCTTTCAAAACCTTGTACTTCCTTGAACCCCTGCTCAACCCCGCCATGTCATGCTGCCCATCTCCGCCCACACCCTTTTCCCTCTGACCTGCAGAACCAACGGAACAATACCCAGTAGCTCTCGGCGATGATGGGTAGGTAGCCGCGTGGGTTTTGGGTTCAAGACAATGGCGAGTGAAATCACACCGTCCTCGTCATAGTTCGAGACAATACGTCCCAAGACATGCCATTGTCCGCATATAGCCACGCACGAGCTAAGCTTCTCACGAGTTATCCCACGCATAGCACGTAATGTGGTACAAGATAGACGATGGGTTCTTTCATGTATCAAATTCGAATCTAAGGGTATAGCCCTCATTCGAAGTATGCGTCGTCAGGTCAAGACTCGGCTTTTGCCGGTGTACTGACCGAGTCTGGCCGTCTTTGAGAAGTGACGATATAAGTGAGATATAGAGGATATCGTCGAACCAGAAGAGAGCACGGCAGCAAAAAAAAACTGCGACTGGACGGAAACGATACAACCTTTGACGGAATATTCCACTCGACAGTCTCCACAGAGGGTCATGATCCTTCAATGGATTCACGGGAACGCGGTCGATCCCCGAACCCAGAACCGGTGATAGCCACAACAAATGATGTTTCGTCAAACCAACGAGATATGAGGAAATTAAATCACGAAATGCCATCCGCCATCTCGGCGCAAAATCACCGAATCGTCGTCACTCACCCCCCCTGGGGCCCTGGCTCCAAAAAGCACAGGCTTTCAAGTTTCAACGCTACTGTGACATTACGGACCTCACCTTATCTGCAACCCCTCCAGGCCCTCCAGTGGCCCGGAATATCGCGGCAAGAAAAATGAACTATGGGCAGTGAGCAGGCAAAGCCGCAAAACCCATGTTTTTTTCCCTTTCCATGCTCAGGCTCAGTGCCCATCTGGCTCCGTCCCGTCTCGTCTCAGCCCCCCTTCCTCCCACATACTGCGTGAAGTACATTTCCTTACAGCTTATCTTGCTGTGTAGACTAGGTACCGTGCTCGTCGGCATGTAGACGCACAGATCGTGCTCTAGTGCGCTTTTTGGGACGGCCGCCGCCGCCGCAGAAAGTACGCTGCTGCTGCTGCTTCTGCTGCAGCACCACGCCGCACTCCTACGTACCAAGGCCCATGTGCTTTCTCTTCCTTCTCTTGAACACCCCTCCCACCCCTCCCCTCACCTCATTTGGGCTGTAAATGTATCATGCCCAGCCTGAGGTGAGAAGTAGGTGCCAAAAGTAAGTAGGTAGGCAACCCCCAAAATCAAAAGTGAGTACGGAGTAGTGCCCAGCTTCTGTTGCCTTGCCTTACCCTGCCCACCTTGGACAGTAGCTCGTCTTCAGGGTCCTCCCATACGAACCTAATTCCTCTTTTCCCCTTCCAACGCCTCCTCTCGTGCACTTCCTTTTAACCTTTCCCCATCCCCCTTCCCTTTTGCCTAGTTTTCACTTTTGGGGATTCTCTCTCCCTTTGTTCATTTTCCCGGCTTACACATTTCCTCTACCTTGCCTTGGTAAAGCCTCCCAGTCCTCTTCCTTTTCTTAACACCACCAAGGCATCTGTTTCCCCGCAAACCCATCCGTAAATCAGACGCAAGGGGAATTACAACATCAGAGAAAGAGAGATAACAAGAGACGACTCCCCTGTCAGCCCACGACTACCGAAAGCTTAAACTTTTCCAACCACTCTTGGACTTTTCAAGAGGGCCCAAAAGAGAGAAAAAGAAAAAAAAGACAGACATCGGACCCCGCCGGTTGTGACCAAGGAAACTTCCAACGACACCCGAACTCCCGAGCAGCGTACACTCCGTATGAAAAGATCAAACCGAAGCCGGCTGCAGGAACACCTTTAGTCGCCCTCGTCCCCCTCCGATATCATCCCCGGTGCGCGCGCAAACTTTCAACAACCCATCCGTGCACCGGCGCATCGAGCCTGCTATTTCTTCCTCTTCTTTTTCCCTTTTTCTCGTCAAGAGAACTGTGGCGCACGGGAAAGCATTCTTCTGGCTCTCCAACTGCCATCAGAAGTTTTCGCGTCACAATGAATGCCCAGGTCTCGTTTCTCGTAAGTTTCCCCAACATCCTGTGTCACTCATTGCCCCCCTCCATCTTCATACTGCGCACACGACACCCACACACGACCGCAACACGGGAATGAATCTCTAAAGAGTAACCAAAATGCGGGGCTCTTTACTTCGTCCCACTGCAACGCTGTGTCCCGTCACCGTCGCCGCCGCCCCGAGTTGCACATTGCTCTCGGAGCTAAAGCAGATAATGACACACACAAAATGTCTTGGTCCTTGCAGACCTCTGTGACTCTATCGTGCTTCTCAACTAACACCGCATTTGCGCTCCCTGCAGGATGGCCACTACACCCTTATTCACATCCCCCTCGACCTGTACTCGGTACTCCTGCAGCCCATTCTCCGCGTCCTTCTCCCGCAGACCCAGACCCTCAAGGCGTCAAAGGGAGAGCCGGAACATGAATTAGAAGGGCTCAACGCCGAGAGCCAACATGGCTTCCTCAACATTAGCGTCACCCCCATGGAGTGCTCCATCGTCTGCCACAGCTCCTGGGCCAAGAACGTTTTTGAGCCGGCCATCCAGGATCTCCCAAAAGACTTGGCCAAGTCCGTATCAATATCCAAAGACACTTACCTCGTACTCTCCGTCATCAGCGCCGGCATGGATGCCGCCGGCCGTGTCATGGAACTGACCTCTCCCCTCGCTCTCGCCGGGATTCCCATCTTCTTCATCACCACCTATTACTCCGACTTCATCCTCGTCCCCAGCAAGGATAGGCAGACGGTTGTAAAGGCCCTTCTCGCCCGCGGCTTCGAACTCGCCGACAACGACTCCAACTTTGTCAGCCCCGCCGCCTCGATACACTCCCGCGGACCGAGCCAGACCAACGGCAGCAACGGCGCCGGGGCCCCGCCGCTGACCCCGCCACCCTCCACCATAGCCGAGCTGCAGGTCCGCACCTTTGACCTGCTCAAGAAGCGCAGCGTCGCCCCCTACGTCGAGGACAACCTCCTCCTGGTCCAGTGCTCCGGCCGCGAAACCTCCCAGCTCGGCGGCGAGCTCTCCCACACCCAGCGGCCCTCGCTCAGCCGCCAGGTGACCGGCAACAGCCACCGACAAACCTGGCTCGACAACATCGACGCGAAGCTCTACACGGCCATGATCTCCGCCCTGGCTGCGCGCCCGCGCTTTCTCTCCATCACCCTCGCCCAGGAGGACCCGCCTTCCTTGCTGCTCGACAAGTCGCTGCTCGGCCTCTTTGGCGACTCTCTCGTCGGCGACACCAAGACGAACCTGACGCCCATCTTCTTGGACCTCGAGAGCCTGCCGTTCGAGGCTACGGGCATCGTATGCGGCGTGGCGGGGACCCTGGTGCAGGATATGCGCACGGGAGACAGCGCGGGGCTGTCGTACCTCTCCACCGCCCGGGCCGGGGCCGTCATTCTCGATTGCGAGCAGTCGATTCTCGCGCTCGAGATCCTCAAGCCCAAGCTCTTCAAGGCCTGATTTGACATTTGATCGTGCGATACAGGAGGAGGAAACAACTGCATTGCGGAGGTATCTGCCAGATGGGGAATCCTTTAAAAGGAAAGAATCAGAGGGACCACTACGAGTTTTCCACACATTTCGAGATCTAACGAAGTTGCATGAAGGGAACGATTATACTAGCATGGAACTGGTATAGGCGGGTTGGCAATCTGTCGTTTTTGTGAAAATTTTCGCGCGCGCGAATTCGGTTTGGCATATTGGCGTTTTACGGAGGGCGGCTCTCTGTTGTTCGATACCAATTTTTGTATGTCTTGTCTTGCGAGAGAACGGGACCAATGTCGGTCCCAAAACTCAACTCGAAGCAATTTGTTCTCCACTTCTTTGGTATCCCCTCTGTGACATCTACAATGCCTATCTTGACGCGGGCAGCTCATGAAGCTCTCCGGTGACGTCCTTCCGCCATTCGGTCTATGACCGACCTCGGTTTCCCCGCCTACATCAATGCTAGAAGTGACATGATAGGCGATCCTCTATATCCAGAGTCCCTCACTTGCCATGCCCCTTCTTCTTCCCCTGCCCCGCCTCCTCCGCCCACCCAGCCTTGACAAACGCATCCCTCGCCGTGCTATTAATCAGCGCGAACCGCCTCGGCCCCAGCTTCTGCCCGCCGTACCACCTCGTCACGACGACCATGACGTCCCACAGGTCCATGAGCTGCATCAGGTGCAGCAGCCGCCCGCCCGCCGCCGTCTCGCCGTCGTCGTCGCAGTCTTGGAAGCTCGTGCCGTTGGGCCCGCGGATGCGCCACGCCGTCATGTTGTGGCTTGCGCTGCGCACCTTTTTGTCCGTGGCGATGAGGTGCTGGACATAACTTGCGGCCTGCTCGGGGGATGTCACGGGCGCGGCGCGCGCGAGGAAGACGGATTTGAGTTCGACAAAGGGGTCGGAGATGATCCAAGGGGGTTCCTCTAGCATGTAGGAAGGCAGAGAGTCAGCTTCTTGGTTCTGGTTCCCGTGCTCTTCATCAAGCCGTGTCGTCGATGCCGACGCCGGTGGAGAGTGTGGGTTGGTGGGTGGTCCTGACGGCTCAGCTTCTGAAACTTCCTCCACGCGTCGGGAGAACTCCTCCACGGCGTCGAAGAGACAGACAGCGCCCGGCTGGTAGACGGCGGCGACGGCCTCGCGGAAGAGCAGCAGGTCGCGGGCGCCGGCGCCGCGGGGCGCGTTCTCGCCGGCGCTGTGGGTGCCGAGGATCTCTGGCGGCACGTCCGGGTACGAGTCGGCGAAGCGGAGGGTGAGCGAGGAGGCACCCGGGCCGCCGGGAAGCGTGAGAACATAGTTGTCTGGTGGTGTGTGGCGGAGGGTGTCGTCTCCGTAGATTGAGTTGAGGGCTTCTATCTCGTCTTTGAGATCGTCTGACATTGTTGTGTGTGCGTGTGTGGTATGAGTTGTGTGGCGTACCTCTTGATGGGGGATATGATAACGGTTATGTGAGGTTGTTGGTTGATGAGAGGGGGGTTTGAAGTGTGGTGTTTGATGTGGTTGCTACTCTCGTGAGATGTGTGCCCTCTTATTTCGGTTTTCTCATCATATAAGCATACGACTTTTGAAAGGTTTTCATATATATAAAGGAAGTCTGTGTATGATCGTCAATGTTGAGGTTGAAGATGAAATTGAGAGAAAGTTACATTGAAGTCATCCAATGCTCCCCACCTCCAATCATCTCATGATGTGGGGCCGTCCGACGTCGAAGGCCCAAGCTCCGCAAATACTCCACTCACGTTGACCTCAGTGCTCACTCACACTGGATGAACCTCACAATCTCACAGCTGCAGCTGAATGTGGTATCGTCGTGGCAAGTGCTGACCAGAGACACACGGTACAGACGGGGCGGCTTGCGCAAGCGGAACTTGATGCCGGTGCCAGCCTATCACAGGCAATTTAGATTGCAGCTCTGCAAGCTAGCTGCCTAGGTAAGATGGGCAAGATGGCGTCTCTTCGTGCCTCAACATTGGCCTCGCACCTTGACTTGAACTACACAGTGACATCTAAAAGGCTTCTGGACAGAAAGCGTCTTCTCATTCTGGACTTGAATTCAGAGTATTGTATTAGCGAATCCATGGACGGGACCAGACTTCCACCAACGTAGACGACTGTTTTGCAGACGACTGATTCCCTAGTCAGCAAACATGCCAGCCATAGGCGCACCCAAAGGGCACGTAGACTGCCTCCCTCCCCCAGACAACTTATGCCCGACGTGCAGCCAACTCAACCTCTCAGCTGAGAAGTTCCTCCCAGGCCAGCCCAAGGCCAGCTCCCTCCCAGGCTTCCTCGCCCGTCCAATCGACCCCGTCGGGCTACAGCCGCGGGAGCTTGGCTACCTCGACGAGATCTACCGGAGAAGAGACGAGTGTCCCTTGTGCTGGCTTCTCTTCAACGCAACGCACGCGACGAACGAAGAAGGCGCAGATCGTTTCGAATGGAGCCGCCCCAACGTCCGCCAGGCAATCGGCTACGATGGCCTCACGAGGGATGGCGGCCGCGTCCGCTGCTCCGTCGAGTGGCAGCTCGACGGCCGTTTCTTGGAACCTTCTGTAGGGCCGAGAGACATGACGCATGCGCCGCCGACCCGCCGCTTGAAGGTCTTTAGCCCGGACGAAATCTTCACCGAGGCTTACATCATGCTGCTGGCCACGGAACCTCACACGACGTGGGACAAGACCTTCCTGGCCCGGCGAATTTCTCCTCACCAGGCCGACGTAAGTCTTCTCCGGCGCTGGCTCGACATATGTAGGACACACCATGACAGCGGCTGTCAGCCCTCCCCGCCGGATGAAGTCTTCTCGCTACTCGAGAACCTCAAGTTCATCGACTTGGACGAGGAGAAAATCGTCACCAGCGCCCGTGGCGGTGTTCGAGTGACTGAGTACGCGACTCTGAGCTACGTATGGGGTGGGACACAACCGCTTATTCTGACGAAGGAGAATGTATTTGAGTACTCCTCAAAGGGATCCCTCGGTCCCAACACGCCAGGTCTACCGAATACCGTTCGCGATGCCATGATGCTAGTCAAAGCGTTGGGCATCAAGTATATCTGGGTCGACGCTCTCTGCATCCTTCAAGACGACACGGAGGAGAAGTTCCGTGTCGTCCCGATGATGGACCGCGTATACGGACACTCGATTCTCACAATCTGCGCCGCCGCCGGCAGCGGCTCTCACCACGGAATCCCAGGATCCCCATCGACGCCCCGCGAGGCCCGGCAGCCGAAAGTCCGGTGCAACGGCATCGACCTGGTGACCACCAAGACGGTCGAGGGGCTCGTCGAAAACACAATGTGGAATAGCAGGGCCTGGACGTTCCAGGAACGGATGCTCTCCAAGCGGTCTATGATCTTTGTCGAGAATCGCGTCTTCTTTCAGTGCCGCCACGCGACGTGGTCCGAAGAGGTCTTTTCCGAGGTGCTCACCCCGTCGTGGACCCTGGAAATGATACGGTCTCCTCTGAAATCGTTTGAGAAGAACCCGGTCAGGCTGTACTTGGAGTGCGTCGAGCTCTTCAGCGGCAGGCTCATGACGTTACAGAGCGATCGGTTACCGGCCTTTGAGGGCATGGCGGCCATCCTTTCTCCCCCGCTCCGCGCCAACCTCTTTTACGGGATGCCAGACTCCTATTTCGACTTTGCGCTCTTGTGGGAGAAGAAGATTTACGGCCTCAGGCTCGAAGACTTGGGTGGTCGATCGCGATATCCCAGCTGGTCGTGGAGCGGCTGGCATGGTGCGTCGACATGGCGGCTGTCCATGGTCTCTGGTATTTTGCTGAATCTTCACGAGTGGTTGAAGTCGCACACTTGGGTTGTATGGTATAAGATGACACGAGATGACCTTACGGGGAACCGTCCACTGGCAACTGGCAAGGCCAGCAAAAAGTCAACTTTCGAAGTCGTGTGGTCATCGGGTGAAATCCACCATAATCCAAATCGATGGCACGGATACGCCAAAGCCTCTGCAGAAGACATCCCTTTCGGTCGTCAGATTAGCCAGAGCGATGAAGAGCACCCAGACGAGATCGCACATGCACCCAAACCAACCATGCCCACCGCAACCATTTTGCGAGAAGATTACCTCTACTTCTGGACCTACACTGCCTTCTTTCAGCTCTCTAGAACAAGCCGCAGCAGCCCGTCCTTTGCCTCCAAGCTCGAGGCAGGCCTCCACCGCTTCGGCCTACTCGATGCCCACGGCGACTGGTGCGGCACCGTGATCCTCGAAGATACATGGTTCGCCCGCGTGGGCGACGTCGTCGAGCTCGCAGCCATCTCGGACGCCCGAGACTTTTCAATGGAGGAGCTGGATAGCTGGAACTACTATGTGCCCGAGGACCGCGAGGTGTCCGAGTGGCATCTGTACTACGCGTTCGTCATCACCTGGAACAAGGATCGTAGCGTTGCTGAAAGGGCTGGGCTGGCGAAGGTTTATCAGCGGGCGTTCGACGTGGCTTCTTTTCACCCGGGAAAGGCGTGGAAGGAGATTACTCTCGGATAGGTAGCGAGTGGGTTGTTGCTTGAAGAGTTCGGGAAATGCTGACCAGAGATCCGAGAAAATCTTCGTGAGTTGACATTGAGTTATTATGACAAGAGCTGGCTACCGTACATGACGCACAAGACAAACTTGCGTTTGAGGAAATGAAGAGTCTATGGAACTATCACCCCCCCATTCGGGAGTGACATCTGTTTGCCAAAAAGCCAAGAGTAGTTGGGAGAAGAACTTCGAACAATACCCATATCCCAATCCTACCCCCAAAACGTAAAGCATAGTGAGAAACTGTGCAAGCAAGAAAAGAAATAAGACAGGAAGACAATTGACGCTCAAGTGACCCCAAAGTCTCCCCGTCAACCGCCATGCCGAAATGAATTCGGACGGACGAATAAGGGATGACCTCAAAACCTAGCACTCGAAAGAGAAAGCATCCATCCAGAATGACCAAGTTCCTCCCTTCCCCTTCCCCCTCTTTAGTAGTAATACTTCTTCACAGTCTTCTCAACCAGGACCCGCCTCGGTCTACATAGCGCAGGCCGGCCGTACCGGTCCCGGCAGATGCTCACGCCGTCGTGGCGGTACCCTGGCCCTTCGAACCGCAACCGCTCACAGTAGGCGCACCGCTCCGACCCGTAGCTGCCGTAGCTCGAGCCGCTGTACCCCGATCGGTAGCTGAGCCTGTCGTCGAAGCGGTCTCGGTAGCCGTAGGACGAGCGGCAGCGATAGCAGACTGTCTCTGTGAAGGAGTTGTGCCAGTCTATGATGTTAAATCAGGACGTTAGTCTCAGAGGTCTAGGTGGGTAAGGTCATCGGGAAAGGAGAGTATGTCGGGAGAAAAGTGGCATACCCCCCGGACCATCAAGATTCAAAGGGCGAGAGAACGATGACGCTCGTAGATGAGACATGCCAGAAAAACCACAAGAGACAAGTGTTACTTACAGCGCCGACACTGCGTGCAGAGTTGATACCCCGCCGGTCCAGGCCCATATCCGTACCCGTACCCCGGACGACCGGGGAACACCTCGGTGGTGGTGACCTCGTTGATGACCTGCGCGCCCGCCGGCACGACAGCCACGTCTCGTTCTCTGTTCGCGACAATGATCTCGTTGTTGACGGGTCCGCGGGAGACCTCGTTGACGACGACGGAGGCGCGGTCCTTGACTACCTCGGCGACAGCCGGACCGCCACCGCCGTGACCTCCGTGACCTCCGTGATGTGAGGGCATAATTACGAGAGAGTGACTTGTTGCCTTTTTTTCCCTTCCTTTCTTTGTTTCTCGAGTCCCCCTTTCCCCTCCCTTTATCTTGATCGAAGCGGATTTGGTGGTTTGTTTATGCTTGAGCTCGGTCACTTCGTGTCGTTTGAGAACGTTGGCGAGGGAATACCGTAAGGAGGGGGCGTGAGGAGGTGTAGTTGTAGTTGTAGTCGCAAGCTGAGGGCTGAAATGTCCGAGGGGAGCTGAGTGCCGACGGCTGAGTTCCGAACGTGACGCCGCCAACAAACAAGTGCTGATATGTTGAGTGAGTTGTCCTTGTGATGTCTCGAAAAGTAATGCAATGGGCAAAAAAGGGGGTGGTAACCCCAGGCTTCTATACTACCTTACCTTACCTTAGGTGAGAGTCAAAGGGGGCAAGCCCAAGATGCACACACCAAATAACAATAGACAGGGTGGTCTCCAATGACCGACCACCTTGCTCTTACTTACACCCTCCCCCTTCCAAGCGATTCCAGAATCATTCTTTCCTTGAACTTACATTAGACTGAGGCAGTACCGTTACTTTCTGTTGATGGCTTCTCACCCCCAAAGCTTACCTTGGCCGTCTCCCCTGCCCGGATGACCACCACTAGCGGAACTCTTTCACCCAACGCATGACGTGAAGGCCAAGACGGAGCTGGTGAGGTCACAGGTTCGGAGAGTCAAAGAAAGGGATTGAAAAGTGGTGTGAAGGGGGGGGGGGGGGGGGGGGGACAACGATGCTAGCTCCAAAACCAAAACACCAAAAGCTGACCGCGTACCCTGCGGGATTGAAGCTAACGATGCACCCAACACGGCCTAAGTTCGACTTAGATCAGACTGCGAGAACGTGGCAGAGCCCAACCCAACAATGCCACAACCTTTTTTGTCTCTCTTCTGCCTGCCTGCCTGCCTAAAACGATGGCGGGCAACTGTCTCAGGGTGTAGGCTGCGCTGCGGCTGCGCTGCCCCTGAACCCCTTCGGAGGGGCTGAGCCGGAGAAGGCATCCTCAACTATCGTTGGATCCGGGCTTCCGGGACCCTCATCGGCGTCACACGTGGGGCCTCTGACCACACCTCTTTTTTCTTCCGGGAAATCTAGAACTGGGCATAGGTCACCGTCATCTTGTTCTCATAGGTGCCGCCAACAATAATTTGTGTATTAGGGGATAGAAGGACGTATCGTACACGTTTGCAGCGTAAGTGTTCTCGCCTCCGATCGCTATTTAGTCTGGACACAACGCCCAGACGCCCAAAATGTCATACCTGCCCCATTTCCAACCATGATTTTCCGTCGTGTCCTCGTGTGACTTTGTGTGTTCTTCATGACCTTCCGGGCCCGTCGCCCTTCTTCGCTACTTCTTTCCGCGGCAAGATCACGACCTTCCGGCTAAGTAGCTCTCTTAACTCGGGAGTGATAATCTTCTTGACCTCGGGCTCTTCAGTTGCCTTGCTCTTGTCCTTGCGTGGCGATGCTGGACCTGCACTGCTTTGGCTCTCCTGTGGAGTTTTGTCGGTAGATGCCGACTTTGAAGGAGACCCCGGGTCGCGGATTCTCGGTCCCGGGAAATTGCCCTTCTTATCGACGGCCTCAACCAGGCGATGGAACCGACGGAATAGCGCCTCCGCGCGAATTAGAGTTGAGTCAAGATCCATTGTGTTGGAAAGCTCGTTGACTGTACCAGATTAGTATGACGAATTGACAGGAATTTCAGATGACCACATACCGTATTTAAGCACCTCATCAAAATGCTGCAGGTGGGTCATGATGACGTCGCGGTGCTTCTCCAAAATGGCCAAGGCCACAAATAGGTGGAAGCTGCTGCTCAAATAGTCCGTCCACAGAGTTTCCCAAAGACGCAGCACATCCATCCACTCGAACTCCCGTTTATACCAGACGAGCAACATGCGGAAGAAGAAAAAAAAGTTTGTGCTATCAGCAGACTGCAGGTGAGCGTAAAGCTTGGGGTCCATGAACTGAACGAGATGATCAAGAGTCAGTAGCTGAGACCGCATGCCAGACTGATCTCGTAGGAAATTGCGCTCCATGCGGTCCATGAAGTGCTGGAAGCCCCAAAAGGCGATGGCATCGTCCTGCATCACAGCGTAGATAGGAGCGAGAAGATCAGACATGCCCTGCACGTAGCCGAGATCCTTATTGTACTCGTTGTACGTCAGGAGCATGTCCTTCATCTGCTCAAGATGGACATTGGTGCCGACCTCGGAAAAGGGGGAGTCGGGATCGGGGTGCGGAATGTCTTCTCCGGCGAAGATGGGCACATTACGATCTGTCCGGTGGACATCCTTTTCTGTCATGATATTAGTCGCGGCTAGATGCGAAGGAACAACATAGAGACTTACCGATTCGACCGCGTTGCTCACGCCACCACTCGCCCTGTTCGCCCTCGCCTCCCAAGTCTACTAATCTCTCCCACCATGCGCCCTTCAACTTAACATATTCGTCTCGTAGGGACGCGAGATGGGCTTTTCGCTCCTCGGCAGTGCTATACCAGTCGTGAACCCCGAGAATAAAGAGCCATGCCTCTTTCCTCACACCATCGTCAGGGTCCAGTCCTCCGTGAAACACCCGTTCTTTGACTTCGTCAACAGTGACAGAAAGCCTTCCAGTTCGTGGATCAAAGAACGTGTTCCATTCTTTCAGCGTCACCGTCTTTCTTCTATCCTCCAACGACATGGTGCTACTGCCGTCTAGCAGCTCAAACTCTCCAACATCGGTGTCCTCGAGCTCCAAGACCTCCTTAGCAGTCCATATCCTCTGGCTCCGATCTCGCTCACTTTGTTCGGCAATTCCCATTGCCCAGCGCGCCAGGTATATCCTCGCACTGTCAAACTCATCTTGAAGAGTCTGAACCTCTGGGTTGCGAAGAAGCCTCTTGACTTGTGGGGGAACATTCGGGTTCTGTATGACGTCTTGAGCAGCCCGTCTGGTGAAAGTGGTGACCTTGCTGAACTTCTCCATGATGTTCCATCCAGTTTCTTTGACAAATTTTACAAAGGGGTCCATCTGCGCGTCACTACTGGGGCCAGCGCCGCCGGCTCGAGTCCCCGAAGCATCATTTTGGCCGGCCTGAGCCGTACTGGACGTGAGCTTGCCACTGAAAGCCTCGCTGTCCTCCTTCGAGGGCTCCACCAAGTAAATGTTGGGCTCGGCGCCGGATCTCTCGATCGGAACGTAGCGCCGCAACCATCGTAGGACCTCATCGCCGCCCCAGAACATCTCACCCCGGTCACCGAATGGGTCGAAGCTATCCCTCGTCCGCCTCTTTCTCTTAAGGATGGTGCTCTGACATTCGCTGTCGTGGAAAAATAGCGCGGGAAAACTATCACCAGCTCTCGAGTTAATGATCAGAGAGCCGAACCACCAACCCAGACTCGGTGGTCTCACGAGAAGCGAGTATATTGCGCTGACTGGAATGGCGAAAGCATATGTGCCTACAGAGCCTCTGTGGGATGTGACCGTCGGCGGAGGGGGTACCAGGTACGACTGCTTAGGCGGCGAATCACCTTCACTGAGGTCGACCTTGACGTAAATACTCTCGGATTCGCCGAGAGATGTTTCGGGGAGCCATGCTAGGAGCAGGTTGGAGGGAGGTGGATTGCGAGAGTCTCGAGACGAGGAGGAGGTCGGTCGTTCGCTTGAGCCTCCTTTCTGCTGGAGTAAGGCTATGTAGCCTGGGATATTATCTTTCGCAGATGGCGTGGGGTGAACATAGACCTGTGCCGTTGCAACATTCCCGTTAGTTCCGGTCTTTGTAAGGTGTGGGGTGGCGAGAGTGGTTTCTATGACATACCTTGCTCTTAGAGAATAGAAGCTTGACGCCCCGTCCTGTTTCTGTATGCGTGATTGTGTTGTAGTCCCCTTCCTCATCGTCGCTCAGGGCATAGAAGCTCCCCGAGGGCGAACGAGGTCGCGTCGGTGGTGGAGCGTTGGTGGCCGGCGGGGGATCTGAGTCTGAGGTCATCGTGCAGTGCGCCGCCGATAATGTAAGCTGGGATGTACGGGAGGCTTCGGCTCCGAAGGCCTGCTGTCGTCTCGGGTGAAGCTATTCAAGAAACAGAGCTATTGCGACAGTGGCTCTACTGTTAGAGTTTCCGGTAGAAAAATAAAGTGACAAGAGCGAGAAACAAAAAGGATGATCCGGGGAAAGTGGCATGTGAGCGAACTGTGGCTAATGATATGGGACGTTGGGGGCGAATAGCCCAGGCAAGGTGCTGCGTAGTCGTCGCCGCGCCCTCTGAGGGGCGTGGCCACCCACTTCCGTCACTGAATCACCCCGCTGCGAAAGCTTGCATCCATGTCTCGGAGGGGTTGTTCCCACTGTATCTGTACCGCGATTTAGGCAGCCTTTTAGCGTAGTGTGGCGGTACAGCTACCCGCGCATCAAGGTGAACCATGTCATCTGCAGCATGCATGCGTCGTCATTCGCACCTCCGGTTGGTCCTTCCGAGGCTACGTATTGCACGCGCAAGCAACTCGCTCCATCGTCGCCAGATTCGGCCTCGCGAGACAAAGCTTCATCGCGGACTCGCCGTTCCGTGTTAATGAGTTTCTAGGTGTAAACATCATGACTCACTCGAGCTCACTGTTTCGCGCATCGAGGCGTATTCCATGACGACGGAAGCTGGCGACATACCTGCAACTTTTTGATCAAGCCCAGCAGATCGAACAATACATCAAGGCCAGCGACTTCAGTCCAAATGCATGATTAGTAGTGTGTGTATTGTGTGTATGTATGTGCCTCAGCTCTGCTCTCGCACCTTTCCGGATACATGTCTCCAAGCAACATCCGCATTCTGCCTTGCCTCGAGGGTCTGCGATGTCCACCGTTTACATACGGTCCGCAGATCCTCACACTAAGCCGACTGTCGACAACTTGACTCCGGCCCGCCAAGCATCTTGACTGCGAACGCCCGCATCATAATGAAGAACCCCCGAACAAGAACCTATCATCCTCAAGGCGTATTCTCGCTCGCGTTCCGCGCACCGCTTGATCCCATCCACTTTACCTCATACGAGGACCGCTTGGGAGACCTTGACGTCTTGGGCCAGCAGGCAGTCCTGTTCGCCCACCACTGCCACCGCCGCCGCCGCTGCCTCCACTATAGCCAGGATCGTTGTTCGACCACGGAGAGTTGGATGCCACAAATGGCCTACCTCCGCCTCCTCCACCACCACCGCCGCCGCCTCCATTCCCATCGTACATGCCGCCGGGAGCAAATCGGTCTTCGTAGTCACCGCTCCCGCCTCTGCCCGTCGGTGGTTGGAATGGTCCTTGGCCTCCAGATGCCGGACTGGTTGTTCTCGCACCTCCCCATAGTCGCTGCTTAAGCCGATCCTGTGCTGAGCCGCCCGCTGAGCTGCCCGGCGGTGTGTTCGTCGTGTCTCTTCCATATGCCGCACTTTGCTGATAACTGCCCGCTCGCTGGCTGGGTAGAGGTCGTGCCTGCACCTCTTCGCGTCCATTGTCTCCGGCTCGGGCAAAGGGGCTCAGTCGCGCGGGCTGCTGCTCGGCGCCTCGCATCGGTGGGGGAGCTCCGCGACCTTGCCGCAAGCTCATCGTGTCCTGCCTCTGCTGCGCGCCGCCATTATTGTCCCACAGAGAGCTCAAGCCCGTCGTAGGACCAGCTTGCTGTTGCTGCTGCAGACCTCCGTATCGTGCGCCGACTTGCTGGGCTGGTTGGGCGTAGACGGGCGCTGCTGGGGGTGGTGCCTTTGGGTCGGGCGGCAACCAGCCTGGGAACGGACGGCCTTTCTCGGTGTAGTAGCCTCTAAGGACTCTGCACACGTGGGTGTCGTCTTCAGTGTCGCCGTCGTTTTCGCTCTGCAACAAGCGACTCTGCAGGTTCGAGATCTGAGAGGTGGTGTTGGTGAGGATCCTCGAGTACCAAGATGACATCGTGCCTTGTTCCTTGCCGCGAGGATCCTGCGGGGCAAAGGCAGAGAGGCAAAAGGCGCTGTTTTCGACTGTTTTCGGACGGGTTGGGGTAAAGAGCTCTGCTCCGGGGCACGAAAGCTACTCGTCGGGGCTTGTGTCTGTGAAATCGCTCGGTCGCTATCGAAGTAGTTGAGTAGTGAGAAAAAGGAGAAGTTGGGATACTAAATGCCGGCGGGTGGTTTCGTTGCGCTGTTTTAATTTTGGAGGGTTGCTTGAAGTGGTCCGTTTCAAATAAGCCGGTCTTGAATGATAGGGAATGGGAAGCGACCTGGGTTGACGGGTCCGACACTTGTCGCCCGACGGAATGATGCAGGGTGGTGGGGCCTGGGCCTACCCGCATTGTTCTAAAGGAACTTGCACTAATTGAGGTGCTTTGTCTTCACCGAACGCCCCCCGGCTCGAGTAAGTCTCGGTGAAGCATGGATCACTGCTCCAGGCCGCATGCAAGTCACCTCCTACCTCAGTCTCCAACCTTACGTACAGGAGATTTAGTACCAGATATTGGCACACACACGCAGCCTACCAGGCAGTCGCCTATTTGCACGACTTTTTATTTCAAACGGTCTATAGTGAACATAATTAAAGTAAGAGAACTGGAGTATGAATAAGGCAAACGTGAAAAAAGATATGAGACAGAGGACAAGCACGATATGCCATGCACGCAAAGAACCACAGTGCAGGAATATTAAACAGCCATTTGATATAATGTATATCACAACACACGGTGGTATGCACAATGCCCCCAGTTTTTGATTTTCCGTCCCGTAATCAGCCGTAAAGGTATCCGCGCCAGACGCCATTGGAATTCCACGCGAGCCTCTCTCACCAGGTCAATTCCTCCGCAATCTTGGGGCGCTCCTCCTGCTTCTGCTTCAGCCTCTTCTGGTTCATCTTGACCGCCCGGCCGCGCTTGCGCTTGTCGCCAGCCTTGCGAGCCGCCTCCTCGTCGCTGTCTTCAGAGTCGTCATCCTCCTCCTCCTCGTCATCATCCTCGGCGTCATCGTCGCTCTGGAGCCAGTCCTCAATGTCCTCGAGCTCCTCTTCACTCTCCTCAATATCGGAGACGTACTCGACCTCCTTCTCCAAGTCGTCCTCGGACTCATCCTCTTCCTCGCCCTCCTGCTCCGACTCCATACCGGGATCCATGTCCTTATCACGCTTGCCAGCGCCCTCCTTCTCCATGGAGTTGAGGACTTTCCTCCAGATCGACTCGCTGACGTTGAGGGGTTGGTCGCCGTAGGCGCCGGAACGTAATCTCTCGACAAGCTCGCGCTCAATGGTACGCTCCAACTTGGCGGCGGCCTCGGCCTTGCGCTCTCTGGCCTCCTCGCGGCGCCGGATCTTGGGCGCCATCTTCGGTACCAGCTTCTCGCCCATGCGCTCCTCCTCGGCGGCGATCTTGCGCATGCGAATGTTGACTTGTGTGAGACGGGTGAGACGCTGTTTGCACTTGTGAATGAGGAACTTGGGCCAGTAGATGAGCTTGTCATCGAGCATCTCCAGGGCCTTGGCGTAGTTGTTGGGCAGCTTGATGCGCTCCCATAGCTTCGAGGGCATGTGCGCACGTTCGATCGTCTTCATGTAAAGGTACAGCGTGTCCTTGTTCGGAGCGCGTCGAACGGTGGCATAACGGGAGTTTGCCAGCGGGCATGATTGTCTGTTGCAGAGACCTGTGACATTGTTCTCGTTTCTGCAGAACGTCTGCTTCTTCTCTGTGGAAAGTTTGAAACTGCAGAACTGCTGGTTGATGATTTGCCTAGGGCGGGGTGGATTAGGATTGAGGCCTGCAATTAATTCTGTTAAATCCAGACTCACCAGATAATCTCGTCGGACGCCATTGTGACGGTTTTTGGCGGAAAATGGACGAGGTTGAGAATTGTCAAAAGGCCTTGCCGTTCGTCGAGTGCTGGAAGAAAACCGAGGCGGCGGGGCGCTTCTAGGTTGGTTTTCCTCGCTCTCGACGCTACAAAAAAAAATTCCATCCAACGGGCAAGTTGCAGGGGTACGAGCCTTATCGCGATAAGCTCGGGGGCAAAGCGGCCCGGCCGACCAATCGAACGTCTTGAATTGCAATAGCTCCCAAATCGGAACTTCGTCAACCTGATCTGCTCAATCGTTCAGTGAACAGTTCGTTCCCATCATCTCATATAATATTACACTCGTGTATTTTTGATCGCAATGCGGATGTAGTCGTCCTGCACATAATAGCTTCATTAATTTCTTTCGATCCACTGTTTTACTAGTCCATGCATGCTCTCATTCGGTCGACGAGGAGCCTCGGCCGAAACCTCCCCTTACGCACTCGAAGATGTCTTAGTGATCGAGGTTACAGCTCATTGAGAGTTCGGCCCCTGGCGTTGCCATCAACTCCTTTAGGCCTTTTCTACCAACGAAATATACCACAAAAAACGAGTGCTCAGTCACGATTCATCACATCGACGTCAGAGGTCATTTTCAAGGAAGAGACCATCTATGCCTTGTCAACAGCACAAGGCCGGGCCGGCATCGCCGTAATACGCATTTCTGGTCCCGGATGCATAGATGTGAGAGCATTTCCAGCAGTTCAATGAGAACTCGGCACTAATACTCAATCTTAGGTCTACAAAGGCCTATGCCCGAACAAGGCATCGCCAAAACCTCGATATGCATCAGTGAGAACCCTCGTAGACGGCCAAGCCAGCGAGGAGGCAACAATCTTGGATTCAAACGCCTTGGTGCTGTACTTCCCTGGACCTAAGACAGTAACCGGAGAAGACGTCCTAGAACTACACGTCCACGGCGGCACAGCGACAGTCAAGGCAGTCCTCGCCGCGATCCCGCGATGCGCCTCCGCCTCCGAAAGTAGCAGCAGCAGTATCGTTCGCTACGCCGAACCAGGCGAGTTCACCAAACGAGCCTTCCTCAACGACAGACTCGACCTCGCACAGGTGGAGTCCCTGGGCGACACTCTCTCCGCCGACACGGAGCAACAGCGCCGGGCTGCCGTGCGCGGCAGCTCGGGCAGCCTAGGCCGGACCTACGAAGCCTGGCGCGAGCAGCTTCTCTTGGCCAGGGGCGAAATCGAGGCCCTCATCGACTTCTCCGAGGACCAGCACTTTGACGAGTCCCCCGCGGAGCTGATGAGCAACGTCAGCGCGCTCGTCGCCGACATGCGGCACCGTATCGGTGTCCACGAGCGCGCGGGCCAGCGAAGTGAGCTCCTCCGAAACGGCATTCGCATCGCGCTGCTTGGTCCTCCCAACGTCGGCAAGAGCTCGCTGATGAATCTCGTTGTTGGCAGGGAGGCATCCATTGTCTCGATGGAGGCTGGCACGACGCGGGATGTTGTCGAGGTCAGTCTCGATATTCGGGGGTACCTCTGCTCGTTCGCAGATACGGCTGGCATCAGGACGAGGCTTGCTGCCGGCGGCGGTGGTGGTGTCAACTCCTCTGAACCTGCGTTGGGGCTGGTCGAAGAGGAGGGTATCCGGCGCGCGAAGCAAAAGGCCTCGGAATCCGACATCATCATCGTCTTAGCGGCCGTCGAGCCCAGCCCCGGCCCCCAGGGCGGCTTCCGCATCAACTACGACGCGGAGACGCTACAACTGGCGTCCGAAGCGCAGGCCTGCTTAATCGTGGTCAATAAGCGCGACGCCGTCGACGCCGCCACCTTCTCCAGCCTCCTTGAGGGCTTCAGAAACGAAACAGCCTCTCGGATACCAAATCTCCGCACAGTGGAGATCATTGCGATCTCCTGCCGCGAGGCTGAAGCACAAGCCAAGTCCCCCTCCGCCAGTGGCAGCGCCGGTCAGAAAGACCCGGGCGCGATCCACGGGCTCATCGACCGCCTGGTCGAGTCGTTCGCCGGTATGACGGCCCTCCCCGTGGACCAGCAAGACCTGCTGGGCGTGACGGCCAGGCAGGCGCAGCTGCTCGAGCAGTGTCGCGGGTTCCTGGACGAATTCATGGCCGTCGCGCACTCCGAAGAAGAAGGAGGAACAGGAGACGGCGAGGACCCTGATATCGTCCTGGCGGCGGAACACCTGCGTTATGCGGCAGATAGTCTTGCCAAGATTACGGGGCGCGTCGAGGCCGGGGATGTAGAAGAGGTTCTCGGGGTGATTTTTGAAAAGTAAGTCTTGACTATTTTATCTCCCATGGTTCTGTTTTTTGGCACGTTTCACTGACACGTCTTGACGTTTTCAGGTTTTGTGTAGGAAAATAGAGATTAGACTACTATCGAATCCCGGACGGTGAAGTCCTCATATATCTAAATCTAATCTGTCGTAGACAAAGGAGAAACAGGAGAAACAGGAGAAATGGAGGAGTGAAGAAGAAGAGAAGAAGAGAAGAAGAGAGATACGAATCAAACCCGTCAACGCCGAGCCAATGCGACAAAGGAAACCATTCCTCTTCGAGAAGAGGCACGCCATGCTTGCTATGCAGTCCCAAATTCCAATGAAAGAAGAAGAGAGAAGGAGGGGGGGGAGGCGGAAGGAGTGTGATCCGTCGCGATGCTACCATCTACCCCAAACTCCGGCCCAATGCATGAGATAAGAAAAGAAGAGGAAGAAGAAGGATCGCCGCCGCCAGCACCCTTTGAAGCCCAAACCTTTCATGCTCGCGCAAGGGAAGGGAAAGGCGAGGTGGGCGGACGGATGCAAGTGATGAAAACGCCGATCTAATGCTGATAGAATAGGAAATTTCGAGCTCGCAAGTCTGATGCGGCGGAGCCCCTCGTCTTATACAAGACATTGAAGATTGGGAAGGCAGCCGCAGCAAAAAAATGGAGGGATGCAAAGCCGGTAACCGAGAGTCCTCAGGGGATCAAGGAACCCAGAAGAAGAAGATGTGCGCGAAGGAGTGGTGAGACGCTTATTTGTCCTCCTCGTCGTCGCCATCCTTGTTGTAGCCGGAGCGGCCCTTGTTCTGGCCCTCGTCGTCGTCATCGCCGTCCTTGTTGTATCCGGAGCGGCCGCGGTTGTCCTTCTCCTCGTCGTCGCCGTCCTTGTTGTAGCCTGAGCGTCCGTAGACGGCGGTGGCGGGAGTGAACAGAAGAGTGAAGGCGGCCATTGTGGTTGAATTTGTGGGTTTTGTGTGTTGTGTTGGAGGAAGTTGAGCTTTCGGTGGAAGGCGAGGTAGATGGGTTGTTGATGGTGTAAGTGGTTGGTGTTTGTGTGTATAAGAGAGGAGACGTGAGATTGTTTTGAGATTGTATGAGAGCTGTGTCTAAGCTTGTGATGCCGGATTGTGAGTGTGATGATGGATTATATTCCTGCCTCAGATGGGGATATATCAAGGAGTTTATATAGGCCTCAAGGCATCCATATTCTCTCTCATATCGAGAGACGGGGCTGGGCGTTGATGAGGCTCATCGTGTAGGGGTGAGGTACCTTAGACAGGTACGGAGTGAGATCCCAGCCCTACGTACCTTTACGATTTACCTCAGGTCAAGGGGGGGCAGCAGAAGAGAAACCCAGCCATTGGTACCTCGACTTGGCATCTCAGCCTCCGTGCGAGGAGGCGCGGACGCCCGGTAAACGGGTATCGCAACGGCTAGGGGTTGGGGCGTTGGGCTTGTGTGGGAGATTGAGATACCTGCGATGCTAGTTTCGGCACGGCCCCCACGGCTTCTCTGTCTCGCTCTCTCTAGGCAGCCCTTTTGCTTTCCAAATTTGGGACATGTGGAGGGCGATGACATGTACCCAAGGCAACCAAAGAAGAATACGACCGGGGGCGGGTAATAGTTAAAAAAAAAAAAAAAAGGACCCCTGAAGGACAAGTCTGAGCCTTCTTTCTACTAAGGTACGAGGAAGTATCGTAACATCTTTCCTCTTCCCTGGGCAACATGAACGAAGTAAAGATGACATCCATCACTGCCCGCCGCGCGCGCATGTGGTATGCGTGTAGTGTCTGCGTGTGTGTCACTGTCATCGGTCTGCAGACCACTCGGCATACGGCAGACCAGAAACCCGGGCGACGTGATGGTGGGTTTCGCAAGGTTCCTCGTCATGATGTGAGATGCAATGTGCGAGGCGAGGGGGGAACGCCATGCGCTGGAGTGCCGCGGGCCTGGATTGCGGTGATCTGGGCAGATGTGGCTCTCAAATCAGTTCCCTGTAAGTAACCCAGCAGCTCCGCAATAGGCTGTCATATCAATGGCTCATTTCCGTTTCTGGTCGTCAGAGGGCCAAGGGTGTGGCTCACTGGCTCGTCCTCCGAACTTTTGGAAACAAGAGGGACAGGGACGAAATCCAAGGCGACGGGTTTTGGTTACACGGACTGGTGCATCATGATTAGTCGATGCGCTAAAAGAGACAGGAAAAGATTGTGAGCAAGTCTTGTTTGGCGAATGGGAGAGGCGCCGACAGGGAAGAGGTCGGATGTGTAGGGCTGAGTAGACCAATGGGGACTACCTGTGCAGAGGAAAGTAAGCACCAGCCTAGCCTGCCTAGAGAGACGTCTCAGGTCGGCCCGGATGAGATCGCGTAGCAGCCACAGGATATGTCTCTGTCAGCATCTTGGAGGCTGTGCAAATGTTCTTCTTCTTTCGAGTTTCTGAGTAGCGAGGACTGAAGACGCTCGAAAGTGGGCCACGGTAGAGGGTCGATTGGAGGGGATGGAGGCTGACATAAGGGCAACCAGCGCATCTCCATTGAGCAACTGACCGATGAGACAGGCAAGTGATCTAACCGCCTCAGCCAGCTTGACAGTCACCCGTGTGATTTTGATTCGTTGATTGCAGTGAAGGCTGCGACTGCCTCCGGCGGTGCCCGTATGTGTCTACCTTTGGATAGGCGTAGTAATTACAAAGCTCCGGAGCTGCTCGGTGTTTGAGTCCTATGGTCGGTGAGCAGCGGACGGGTCGGTCGTGGCCGTTGATCCCGTCATTGGTAAGACACCGGCGGTTGTTCCCCCGACAGTGATCGACACTGCAGGTGAGCAGGCGAAAGAGTCACCGGTGTCGTAGGTACCTGTATATGAAATCGCCTTGTGAGACATCTCATGTGACGACGAACGCGAGGCATCGCGAAGTGACGGGCATTGAATCACGGGCATGGAAGCGGAAAGATGGGTGATGCCGGAAACTCCGCTCAGTGCTCGCAGCAAATGACTGCCTTGGCTCCGTGGGGGCCCCGTGGAGCATCCGGAGAGACGGCAGAAGGCGGTGCTGGTCCGCACCTGGAGATGACCTAAGATCCTTTGGCCTCAGTCGACAAGGCATCGAGTGGTTGCTGTAGTCATCATGTCTGGTATGTGATGCCGAAACGGATGTGGTCCAGCTTGAGTCTTTTGACCGAGTATACTCAAGACGGTCTAGGGCGCATCAGGGATCGGACAAGACCGAAGTGTGAAGTCATTGGCAGTTGTGATTGCAGAGGTGCATCGCATCGGTAGCGTTGGGCGACGGATATGACAGAGTACGGCTGCTATTGCCGCAAGGTTCGTGTTTCGGGCAAAGAGGTGTACTCGGGTGCAGGCCCATGATCCTTCGAGCGACTCGAAATAATAGAAACCACTGTGAGTCAGCGGATGCAGCGCAATAGTGCCTTGAGCCCTGTTGCAAAGTCTAAATCAGGCTTTTCGATGGGCAGACTAGTCTCTGCGGTTCTCGTGTATCTTTTGAGTGCCAACATGTTCGCATTGCCTCTGATAAGATGGTTGTACTCCGTAAAGGCTGCTTTTGAAGAGATGTCGTTGTGGAAGGCGTATCCGTAAGATGGGACGAGATGAACGGGGATGCGACCGGGATGTTGGGGTCCAAAAGGGGCCGCTCAATGTTCCTGAAGCAGCTGCCTAAGGAACTTTGAAGTTGCAGTGCCCGGGTGCGCTCGAAGCCACGTGCGACATTTCACCCATTGTCCGCCGCCGGGATGGGAGTTGGGGGCCATGGGGCCTTCCTTTCCTGATTTCACTCCAAGGTACGTGAGTACCTACTGTACAGTAGATATCCGTACGGAGGGATGACTAAGGAGAACGTGGGCAGCAAAAGGTCTGAGCTTTGCGCCCCCTCAGACGGGAAGGCACAGCAGAGGTTCGCACTTTCCAAGGTACGCAAGGGAAGGAGGCAGGTCCTTGCTAGGGGCCGGCGCCCGGACCTTCTATGCGGACCATCCAATCCTCCCCCTCCAACGTCTGGACTTCCAGTGGTTAGAACCCAAATCCTTCCCGCCTACATTCAACTACCATCGAGCATTAGCCATAATCAGCCACTATCGTGTCGGAAACTCCAAGTGACGATAGTGTTGAAAATGTATGAAAGGATAGAGCAACAGAAAATACGTCGCCTCAGATAGGTGCGATAGCGACGGCTCGTCCTCGTCCTTGTCCCTCCAATCCCGGCGTTTAATCTTGTTTGCCAAGTGACAATCAACAAACAAACAAATAATAACCAGCGCCACCAACAGGATGCTCCAACACAATGCTGGGCCGTCAATATGGATTCGGGTACCTGTGCCGTACGGTTACTGGGTCAGGAGTTTCACCCGTATCTCGTCCATCTTCTCTTTCTCTTCTCCTCTTCAGAATTTCTCTTCCACTTCCACGAGCCGTCTCACCTCTCTTGACCTTGACTGCCTTCTTTGTCCCGCGACGAGTCGAAACTTTGCGCAATGGAGTCTCTACCTGTCGAGGTCCTTCAAATGACCCTGAGTTACCTCTGTATGCATTGCCGAGACCCCACCGGCTTCCCTCACGCAGATACACAAGAGGTCCGAGACGACAAGAGAGCATTGGCTTTCCTTTGCAGAATCTCAAGACGCATATCTGCGGTAGCCTATCCGATCTTGTACCACTATTATGCGACGGGAAACATGCATCTTAGACAGACAGTTATCACCAGGCAAAGGCCCATCAGAAATACCCCCGAGCCGAACCTGGTTCAGAAATTCACCCGTACCATCCGACAGCGACCTGACTTGGCCTCATACGTCGATGCTATGCAGGTTGCAAGCTGGGACCTGGAAATCAATTATCGCCTAACCTCACCGGACTCCTCCAGCTCCGACAGCAGTGTGTCGGATTCAGAAGTGCCCCCCGAAGTGTGGGAAGCTGCCAGTACATTATACGCTGAACACTCGAGGAAGCCACAGCCACCGACGCCAATAAAGGACTACAGCATGCTAGAAGGCGAAGTTCCAGATTTGATAGCGGCTATCCAGTCATGTCCTCGTTTGCAAAGTCTTCTCGTCAGTTACAGTGACCACGACCCCATCTGGCCCGAAAAAAGCTGGCTGGGGCTGAGAATGCCCTCGATCCGTCGTCTGGGTGTCATAGTCGGCCTATCCAGGCAATGCACACTCTATATCAATTTCGCCGGAATGCAGAACATGTTTCCCAACGTGGAATCTATCCATGCTAGCACGGGAGGCCTTTGGATTCTTCAGCGCGGCACGCTTCCGACCAAAAACCCGAAGGACTTTTTGACAAAGTTGAAGAGCCTATCGATTGCGGGAATGCGGGATCCTCACTTGGAGGAGCTGTTGACATGTCTGCCTGGTCTCGAACGCCTCGAAATCACCAACCAGAACTACGATTGCTCCTGGCGAAGGGCCCTCAAGCCGGTGCAAAACCGACTCAAGAGCCTTCACATATCCTACCACCTCAAGCCGCACCATGGCATGAAGCTGTGGGATGTCAAGTTTCGCCACAGCGAACGGTTTAGATTATGCGGCGCTCTGGAGGAACTCTCGCTCGACTGCCGGTTAATCCGGGACGTCGTCACGCCCTATGCTCCCGAAGCGAGACTAGCATCGCTGCTACCGCCATCGATTCGCGTTTTTAGGATTCGGTATCTTCATTATGTCATGTCAGGGACACTGAAGTACCTAGCAGACGTGGCACCCACCCGCTTCCCGCATCTCAAGCTCATCCACATTGGGGTGAGCGAATGCGAGTCGCCCGGGAATGAGGACATGGTTGCGGCAATGGAGGAACCGACGCGCCGGCTCTTCGCGGCGGTGGGCATCGATTTGTTGTGGACGCAGGATCTGGTTTGGGAACAGAAGAGACCTGGAAGGTTCCTGGGGTCGGGGATAAATTTGACGGCCGACATACCCCTTCCGGTGGTACCCGAGCATATGATCATTCATTAACGCAGAAAAGGGTGTGCAGAGGAGGGAATTCCGGCTGACCGTCGTGAGAAGCTCATGTGTTGTCAGTAGTGGTGTACTGACAACGTCGGTTGGGGTATGCTGATGGACTCGGAGTCGAGAAGAGAACAAGTAACGGTGACAACGGGTTTCTGAAGCAGTTGAAAGCACGAACCAGGGGAAGCCTAGCAACATGTCGGTCGGTGTACATCTGCTCACTGCCTCCACATCGACTTTGAAGTCGATAGTCCTATTTCACTTAGCTAATACATCACTTACACGCCCATGAGCTAAGAGGCTCGATGTACATACTTCGTTTATCTACTATTCGCCCGAGCAATCAGCAACGGCAGGATAATAAGTAAATAAGGTATGTACATCATGCTTCACAGCCCCTAGTGAATCCCCAACGCCACGAGACATAAGCTGAAATCGTCCAAGAAAGGCTTGGGAATATGAAACATCCACACACCTTCCTGTCCCAAATTCACGGCTGCCTGGTTTGGAAACACAGAGGCTAACCTGATTTAGGATATCTCACTTGAGCCGCACCAGCCTTACGACCTGCATGTAACCACCACCTACCCACCATTATCAACATCTCTCCTGCTGGTCTGGTGCTGACCACCGAGCCAAGACTTGGGTTCCACAACAGCCCTGCCACTCGGTCAGCGAAAGTAGGAGAGGCGCACATACACAGCCTACTAATGCAATGCAACCAGAGCCAGGAAAAGGCGGGAAATTGCAAAGAGAGAGACCTCGTGGTTGTGGAACGTGAGTAAGAAACAGAGCAACTCTGGCCCTCGTCAACCCCCCCCCCCCTTTCCCTTGCCAGCCTTGTAGATCTCCGAAAAGGGAAATAGAGCCAACCTGGGGTGTGACACAGAGGCGTGTAGGTGTGTATCTGCATGGCAAATTTGGGAAATCATGTGTAACGTACCACGCTTAGCAAAGTTCACGTCGGGCGGCCGCCGAGGTCTGCGGACCCACGGCAACCATTTCTGGGTCCGCGGCCCTCCTCACCATCGGACCGACGAGGTGCGAGGAAATAACGGCAGATAGACTAAGAATGCTATGCGAGGAAGGAGGGAGGTGGTACCATGGCTTAGGACTTTGCTAAGCCCAGGGATTACTCACTCACGGACCAAGAGTTCTGCTAAGAAGGAGCCTCTCGAGGGCTTGGCGGGCGGATTCGGGGTATCACTAAGAATTTCTTGTCTTGAATCCTTCACTCGGCTCGCTCCTACGCGGGCGGTCCCGTGTGTTGAACGACGTGTTTTGGCCCCCCTGAGGCGGAATTGACTCTGGAGCTTTGAGATGCCTTCGTCTACAGATATTCACGCAGCGGAAATAACTTCCTTCATGAGCTGCGCGTTCCAAGTCGTCATTCATGCCTTGGTGCGGCGAAAGGGGGACCCTTCGCGTTTGTACAGACTTGGAGAAAGGACTATACATGGATGGTCTCACCTAGGTAAGTTTGGATGGGAAGGTTGCCTGACCAAATCTGTCAGGCAGAAGCCGATGATGTCGAAACGATGACGGACACGAATGCTTATGCCGTTGCTCGTCGCTTTCTGCTCGATTCGGTCAACAGGGACGGACATGGTGTGCGTGCTAACTTCAGTCGAGGACGGCTTACATATCCCCTTTTCCTTTTTGGTATCTGTGGGCTTACGCTCCTCGGCCGAACGTAGAATTGTCAGCACACCACACACATTCACACTTACATGCGACTATCAAAGTTCAAAATCCGGCAAGGCCGAACCAGGCATCTCGTCCTTCTCCGGAAACACGTTCGAGGGACCTGGAAAAAAAGGGACCTTGCATGTACAACGAATTCAAGCCAGCCGAACAGACCGGCCTTTTTGCATAATCTCATTCCCCGGACGGGCTTCTCAAACCAGCGTGTCGCCCGAAAACCACTCTATGCTTTTTTCCCTTTTTGCTCTCTTCTTACTTCGTACATGCATTGCCTCTCCTCGATGCGCGCGCTTCCGTGTGATGTGACGAACAAACAAGGTACGTGATTTACAACTCGTCCCTAACGTGCCCGCCGCTGCTGCCGCCGCCAGACTTGCTGGGCTCCTCCATGGCCATAAGCTTGACAACTAAGCTCGTCCAGCCGGTGAAGTGCTGGGTGCGCTGCCCCTCGCCCGTCTCCGGGTTGTACTGCTCCCAGGCGAAGCCCGTCTTTTCCCAGCTGTTGTAGACGGTGTCGACGAGGTTCTTGCGAAGGCGGGTGAAGAGGTCCGCGGCCTTGGCCTTGTAAGGGCCATCTTGAGAGGCGACGTTCTGTGGTACTTGTTAGTGATGGGGAATTCTTGTCGGTAGGAGATGGGTCGGTGTGACTTACTCTCAGTTGGGAGACGGCCATGTAGTTGATTGGCATCCACACAGGGCTTCTCCAGTAGTTCTCAGCCGTGCCATAGAACTCATCCTGCTTGCTCAGACTCCTCAGGCCGTGGGGGCTGAAGAGGTGCTCCTCGTCGCCAATGAGGTCGAGGAGCTTGCCCAGCTTGGGGTCGTCGGCCTCAAGAAGACCGACCAAGAATGGGAACAGCGAGATGTAGCCCTTGTGGCAGACGAGGGTGTTCTCTTCGTAAGCATCGATCGTGGCATCGCAGTAGCAGCCCTCCTTCTCGGACCAGTGGAGGTCGTTCAGGTTGCGACGGATGGCATTCAGAGTCGTCTTGAACTCGTCAACCTGCTCCGCCATGCCAAGAGCGTCGGCAATGTTCATCAACGACTTGGTCATCAATCCAACCCAGGACATGAGGTCGACGTGGAGTTCGCCGGGGTGAGGGGGCTGGGGACGAGGGTAGTCATCGAGACCGCTCGTGAGAACGTGGGTCTCGGTGCGGCCGCGCCATCTGTAGCCTTCCTTGTTCGAGAACGCGTCGCGGTCGTAGGTCTTCAAGTCTCCTCGCTGAGTCTTGCGGAACCAGTCGTACTGCTGGCGGACGAACGGGTACAGCCTTCGGAGGAACTCCTCTCCGAGCTCGACATTGTCCAAGTGGGCGGTCTGCAGGGAGGCCTGAGGGCCGAGATGCTCTTTTTCGGCGGGCTGGCTACCGTTGGTCTTGCGCAGTCTCTCCATGAAGCCTTCAATGATGAGGAAAAGAGTGGGAGGGTTGGCGTAGTGCGGGTACTGGACCTGGAATTCCTCGGGTACCTTGCTCCGAGCCTCGAGACCTAGAATTTGCTCGCGAGGGATCCATCCGTCTTCGTCCATGGTGTTGAACCAGCTCTTGACGATCTCCAAGGTCAAGTCAATGTCCCAGTCGGCGATGGGGATAAGGTGATAACCCTCGTCCCAAAGGAATCCCCGAGGGAAGAAGGGGCGAGACGGAACAGCCGTGAAGAGCTCATACGGGCCCTCCAACTCCTGCTGCTTGCGTGCGCGGGCAGCAGCGGTCTCCTCCCAGAAGCCCTCGTTCTCTTCGTCGTACTCGGGAGCGTAAGAACGATCAATCAGCTGAGACCCGTGGAAGTATCCGATGCCGCCAAGTAGATTAGAGAACATGCTCTTGGCAAACTTCTTGTATTTGTCGGCAGTGAACGGAGCCTTCAGGCTGAAGATGGAAGAGAAGCGTTCTCCAAAGAACTCGGTGACCGACTTGATCTCGCGCGTGACATCGGCACTTGTGAGCTCGGGGCCCGCAGAGGCAGATGAGAAGATGACGTCAAACTCAAAAGCTCCCTCAAACATCTTCTGGACGACGTGCGTGTTCCCTTCGCCGGGCTTGTTCTCGATCTGGTAGGTGAGGTATGCCGGAGGCGGCTCGTTCATCTCGTAATTCTCCTGGACAAACTTGACGCTTTCCTGGATGAGGTTGAAAACAACACCCTTGCCCTGCCACTGATGCTCCTCAGGAACTGTCAGAGATCGTACCGTCGTGCGATCGGGGTGTCTCTTTTCGGACAAATCGTGGCTGCTGGAAGGGTGCTTGCCCTCTCCCTTAGTGATGACCAGCTTATACTTGCCGAGCTCCTGGGAAGAGCCTCCGAATGCAACGTCGCCGTCGAACCCAGCGGGGTCATTCTCACCGGAGAATGCGAGCTCTGCTTCGCTGTTGTCTTCGGCGATGTAGTAGTGGATCATGGTCTTCAGATCGGCGGGTGCACCCTCTCTCGGAACACCCTTGATTCTTGCAGCCCAGCTACCGCCGTTGGCTCCACCGGGGACCTTGACAAACGAAGTGGTGATGTCAATCTGATTGCCTTCGTCGTGGATAGACTGGATGCCTCCCTTCCGGGCATCATACTCGTCCCATCCATAGCCATGAAGGCCTTCATGCTGTTCGCATGTGTAGCGGAAACCTAGACTTGTAAGCCTTTACATATATATGTATGAAGACGCCGGTATACAACATACCTTGCTGAACGTCTTGGTAGTTGTCGACTCTGGACCACATCAATCCAGTCCACAGACTCTTGGGGGATCGGTTGCGGACGCCAAAGTACAGGTTCGACTTATAAGGACCCCAGAACAAGCTTTCGTTGTTGAGGCGACCGACCTCGGAGGTCAAGATTGAAGCCGAGCCGGGACCATCTTCCGCCGCAAGGGCTAGCTGTGCCCCAAAGATATTGAAGAGGGAAAGCGTGAGGAAGACGGCCAATTGCGTTATGCGGGCCATCTTTGCAGTGTGTGAATGATCATTCAGCGCTCATCGGAGCTCTGAGGGGAATAATCTGACGCTCACACAACAGCTATGTGAAATTGCCAAGCTGTGTGCGTCAGTTTGTGTGTGTAATGTCAGGTTTGAAATAGAGAAGTGAACGAAGTCGGGTGTAAGATGAGAAAGAGGTAAGTATCAATGTACCTCTGGCCAACGCTGCTGGAGTGAACACGTTGGACGACTCGCAAGCTGCCCGGGATGGAGCTCGGATTGAGGCTGAGGTGAAATGTGGCTTTGACAGCTTGGTTGACGTCGGCTGCCAAACGAACCAATCAACCCCCTTGGAGCATGTCAAGCTTGGGCCAGCTCATGTGTGGCGGCGGGTGTTTTAGCGTCAACCCCGTTGTCGATAGCTGCTACGATCCCTGAAACTTCAGCAACTGTCGGTTGTCCCAATGTACTCCACTGGGCCTTTGGGGAATGGAATGTTGCGCCTACTTGACTTCCTCCACTGAAAGCCCCCCCCCCCCCCTGCCGAGTCGCACACCGTCAATTGCTGCGAGTGGCTGCATGTCAATTCCCTCCCATCCACTCTGACCTCTCTCTACCTCACTGGTACATGCTCCTTTCCACTGTTCACCTGCATCAAGTAGCTCTTGTCGACCTGCAGCCCAGCCTTGCGCTTGATCACGGAAACGCGCACGATATAGCCATCGCATAACCAGCTTGACGACCTCGGGGGCCACCTGTCGAGCTTCGCGCACTTCTGTGTTCCCCTGGTGTGGCACCAAACGCACGAGACCATCGCGATATGGCCACATAGTTCGCCCGCAACATACTTTGAGTTGAAGATGCTGGACGGGAGATACATATGCTAGGATGAGCTTGGACTCGCTGTTACCCATCGCTCCCGCGAGGGTGAAGGCATTGATTCTACCTCTGGGCCAAATCAGAAGTGATCGTTTCTCGTCCTTCATTGAACGCCTGCGGCCTGAACATGTCGTCTCCTTGCGGGATGTCAGCCCTGATGGGCGGCCAAACAGGAGCACGTCCTTCCATTTCCCATATTCTTTTCAAGAACCCTCATACTGACCGTCAATCTATAGATATGTTTTCCCCTTTGGCCTTCCCTGACGGCGCCGTATTCTACGAACTCATAACCCACGTCCCCCCACCTTCGCATCTCGCGCTATCGCCGTTCGACTTCTACCGTGAACCCCTAGCGGTTATTGCAATCGCTGACGGAGAGGAACTCAGCCGAGTCACCTTCAGCAAGAGACACTCTGGAAATGCGCCCACCGTTGCCGAACAAAACATCCGAACGCTGGACCAGGAGTTGGAGGACTTGAGAGACCGCTTCGGAAGGGCACTGGTTCACCGAGTGCTGATCTTCGACCATGCGCTTTCGAAGGAGAACCCGGTACCTTTACCCGAGGGACTCATTGCTATACCACCGCCGGACGAGTGCAAGCGGACGACCATGAAAACTATAATGTGCGACATTACGTCGCAGCTCCTGGCGGAAATGACAAGACTGGCCAAGTCGTTTGAAGCCTGGAACTTCATCGATTCTCCCGGACAGTCTCAGTCAAGTAGACAAACGAACGGCGCATCATGGGGCGCAGATGATTCTGGTTCGGTAAATAAGAGGGCATCTCAATTCGTTCCTGGTCCGCAGAGATCGAGCTCGACCAGTGGTATTCCAGATCGGCACATGAATCGCATGTCTATGCCGGTTGCGCCTATGAAGCACAACTCGGCTGTATCGTCGAGCAACTCAACGCCCGCTCGGCCATCAACTCCTGTGAAAAGCGGACTGTCGAACCCTCCTACCACTTTTGACGATTTGACTTCCGGCATGAGTAGTGACTCTTCGACCCCTGACCGAAATTCAAGGCCGGGTGCTGGAGACCACTTCAGGTCAGAAAGTTCAGATCGAGTTTCGGTGCAGGGCTTCGGCCCCGGTGGTCTCAATGATCGCTTCAGAGCGAAAGGCAAAAGCAGAGTCAAGATCCTTATGGGGTCTTTGTTTCTGCAAGCAGGTCGCTGGACCGATGCTTTGAAAGAACTTATAGATGGCGCGACAGTAGCCAAATCGATAAACGACCACATATGGCATGGCAAGGCACTCGAGTTGATCACTCTCTGTCTACTGCTGCTAGGCTGGGTCAAGGTCGACTTTCAGGTCCCGTCTATTTGCCTACCCCCACAAGACAAATCTACGGCTGCTACATATGCTGCCCTAGAAGCAGCGACCCCAACTGATGCAGGCCAGCCCAAGCATATTCGAAACCTTCAAATTATACTCCCAGACCTTTTGGACCGAATCGCCGGGCTGTATTCTCGTATATCTGCTGAGCATCTGCCTCCCTTACCCCTGGCGGAGACGACAATTAGATTCTCCAAGATTTTGTCTGCTTTGCACCTTGCTGACGGAAAGCTCGGAGAGCGTGCCTACGAGATCATGATCTTTGGAAAACTGCCCTCGACCCCTCTGACAACCTCGCCCCGGTTGACCGTTGTCCCGAGCCGACAGTCAATCGTCACATTTCTCTTCCGCGCGTTTCCTGCCTCTTCGTCGGAGCTTCTCACCATCGCAGATAGAGTTTCGATTCTAGCAGGAATCGCATCCGTTCTTGGACCTCTCGGTCATCATCGGAAGAAAGCAATGGTAACCAGAGAACTCGTTTCCGTCCTAATCAGCGGACTGGTTGAGGCGCGCACTCGTGGTGCTGCAGACATGGGTATACACCCTGCGGCAGGCCTGGTAGCTCTGAATGCTGCCAACGGGCACAGTAATAGCGCAGTCGCACTCGAACTGGGCGAAGGCGACGTTGAACAGGGAATCGAGGCATTTTTGGCTCTTTTGTGCAAGTCTTACGGTGTTGTCGGCTTTGACATGAAGAAACAACCCGCAGACGATGCCATTTCGACAGAGGACTCGGACGCTGCTGTCATCGATAGAATTCGGGGACAGGCAGCTGCGAGATTCTTTGGGTTCACCAGTGTCAAGCTGAACATACTGAGAGCATGCATCAACTTTTCTGAGGCGTTGCCTGACTTCAACGGTGTTTTGAAGTTCTCCAGTGATCTGCTTCGCACGGCTGGCTCAGGAGTTGCCCCTGGCCCTCGCAAAGAAGATGCATCACCGGTCATTACTCGTGACGAACAGACCCGGCTCGCCACAAATATTTCAAAGACATCGAATCTCGCGAAAAGATTAGGCCTCAATCAGCTCGCGGCGGAGTACTGGGACGAATTCTTCGTCCGTGGCGTCGCCTTAGAACCACTTCCGATTACCAGAATTCCGGTCCCGCATGCCAAAAGTACACTTCCTGGAGCAGTAATTGCGAGAACTTCTCAAGACGTCAACCCTTTTATATACAACCCATTCCTTAAGCAGCCCGATAAAGCTGCTGACCACCTTCTCGTTGCGAACGAGCCCGCAACCTTTAGAGTTACTCTCCAGAACCCATATGACATCGAGGTGGATGTCGAAAGCCTTCGCCTGGACACCAGCGGTGCAGAATTCGAATCAAACTTTGAGAGCACCATTATTGGCCCGTACCGAACACAGATTCTCAAAGTCTCGGGAACACCAAAGGGACCGGGTGCCTTGAAGGTAACAGGCGCAATCATCCGTGTCCGCGGCTGTCGCGAGAGACGATTCCCCATATTCAAACAGCCATGGACGCCGCAAGCAGATGTCAAGGTGAAGGCTACCGGACTTCAAGCCTTGGAAACCACCCTTGCCTCAGGAGCCCTTGTTGGCCAACCGCTGAAGGTAGGGAGTGTCGCATTGAATGTCATCCCTAAACAGCCCATTGTTATTGTCAAGTCGACAACGCTACCCCAGGCTTCCGTCATGGTGCTCGAGGGAGAGAGACAGGTGTTCTCTGTCACGTTGCAGAATCTCTCCCAAACAACTCCAGTGGACTTTATGCTTTTCTCTTTCCAGGATTCCACGCAGGGACCGTTGCAGGCAGGCATCAACAACAGAGATGCTACGCCAGCCGAATTGTACGAATACGAATACATTCTGATGAGGCGCCAAGGTCTTCGAAGGTTGAACAAGAAGGAACCGGAGAAGCGATACATTGCTCCAGGAGGCACTGCCACATTTGATTTCGAAATCCTAGGCAAGCCTGGGTTGACAAACGCTGCCATTCAGATCGACTATGCCCATCTCGGAGTGCCTCCCGAGGAAGTGACGGACAAATTCCATACCCGACAGGTCTCGCTGCAGTTGACGGTCACTGTAAATGCTAGCGTCGAGCTCACGCGACTCGATATCCTGCCTCTCAGCGGACCCGTACCCAAGCCGCTTCTCAGTCTTACAAACCTGGAGTCCAAGGTTGATCCTTCGACATTGGCAGATGAATATTGTCTTTTGTCTATGGATCTGCGCAATGCTTGGCCGAACAATATGGAGGTCGAAATGGATGGTGAGGACGGTATTGTGATTGAGGAACACGTTCTCCCGGGGAACACCAGTCGCGTTATCGTTCCCCTACGGCGCATTTACCTCGAGGACCCTCACGCATCGATCCCGGCACTCAACCCATCAAGACAGCGGCAATTTGTTGTGAGCACTAGCAAGATTACGCCCGACATGGAACGCTCGAACCGCGAAGCATTCTGGATGAGGGAAAAAATACTGGAAACGCTCACAGCCAGGTGGAAAACAGTATCTGGCCCAAAGCGAAGCGGCTACATAGACCTGAGAACCATTAGGCTTTCACCCAGGATGATGGACGCTCTCAGGATTGATGATGTCGGCATCGAAATATCGGTACAGGACCCGGGCCAAACTGTAGGCGAAATGGTCAAAGAGACGATACTCGTCGACAACTTTGTCCAGGTCAAGATTGGTATCACCAATCGGTCAGCCAAGCCAGTCTATCCGATGTTGAGACTGATGCCAGCCTTATGCCACCGTCCGTTGAACGTGGCGTTGGACTTTACGCGAAAATTTGCCTGGAACGGTACCTTACAGCAGGCACTTCCGCTGTTGGCGGCCAAGGCGACTACAGAAGTGGAGATTCAGGCCATGGCACTCTGTCGAGGAGAGTTCGAAATAGGGGCATCCGTTGAGGAGTACCAGATTTGGGAAGAGCCAAAGGAAAAGAAGGAGCAGGAAGAGACACAAGAGAGCCGACAGCGATCGGACACTCAGACGATGCTCAACGCGATCATTGGTGCGAAGGAAAGGCGTATATGGCACTCAAGGCAACCCTGTATCATCAAGGTGGTGGATCAGGACTAGCGACTCGAGCCATTCACATGACGAACTGTATGATGGTGGACATGTAGAAGTGATTCATACCATGGTGGAGTTGGCGATCGCAGCGGCCTCCAATAAGTAGATAATTGACTTCTTGATAGACGACTCAAGCCGCTACCAATTCTTGACTAGCTGCGACGGGTTCAAGCAAGGTCCAATCCAATCCAGGGATAACTCGATCAGCCCGGCGATCGAATTAAGCTCATCCCTGCGTCCCGAACAAAGGGCTCACGGGCGATTCATGCGTGGGTCTGACCGCCTTCTCGTTTCTGCTGTTGCCACCAAATTTTCCTTGGGGAGTCGCTTTCCGGTGCTAGCCGACAGCGGGCCTTTTTACCAACCCAAAGAGATCCGTTTCCGCCGTACAAGCTTTGGTCAAGCCATTCCCGTTTTGCGAGCGTTGCATTCGAGGTTGTCGCTGTCGTCGTCTTAAAAGGAAAATCCGGGATCTCACTAATAACCAAGGATGACGCGACCTCAGATTCTGTTTTTTGATGCGTACGACTCCTTTACGAACAATATCGTATCCCTTCTCACAACGCTGCTTGACGCCGATGTACACGTTTTACCGATTGATACGCCCTTGCTAGACCAAAAGTCGCCGACTTTCTCGGTCGATTTCCATCGGGAATTATCACGGTATCATGCAGTAGTCTGCGGACCTGGCCCTGGCTCCCCCGAGAATGAAACGGATGTTGGGCTCATGAGATGTATTTGGAGATTGCAAGATGAGCATATGCTGCCGGTTCTTGGCATTTGCCTTGGGTTTCAGAGCCTCGTCCTCAGCTCGGGTGGTAAAGTAAGGAGGCTTCAACGCGGGTTGCACGGGATGGTTCGCACTATTCAGCATGAGAAACCTGAAGCGACGTGCGCCGAGGACATCTTTGATGGCGTCTCCGAGTTCAAGGCAACCCTCTATCACAGCCTCTGTGCCGACATCGGACAAGATTCCATCTCAGATTCCACTTGGGCAGAGTGCCGTTGGCGTACCCAGAGGACAGCTCTTGAGCTGTTGCCTCTGGCGTGGGTGGATGAAGAAAGGGATAGCGACCGCGAGAGAATCCTCATGGCGGTCAAGCACCAGAGCAAACCCTTCTGGGGCCTTCAGTACCACCCAGAGTCTGTATGTACCCAGCCGGCAGGTCATGCAGTCATCAGCAACTGGCTTCGCGAAGCCATGACGTGGAATTTGAAGGCGAACAGGACTGTCTTGACCGGAGAGCGATTCCTGGCAAGGAACGCAGTGAAGCCGAGTCTCCTCTGTGAGAACCGTGCCGCGGCTCAGCGAGGGAACGCCCCGATCCTCGAGTGGACGGAGATGCCCACGCCCCTGGCGACCGCCGGACTCGACTGCGAGTACCGATACAAAACCATCAGCCTCCCGGCGAACATCAAGGTGCCGGATATCATGGAGATACTAAAGAGTGGCAGGACGGAGCACATCATTTTGGATTCGTCCAACTCGAGCAACATGGCGACGGGAGCTGCCGACGTTCGGGGCCGATTTAGCGTCATTGCTCTGGATGTGGAGGAGTCACTGCGAATCGAGCATCATGTGGGAGACGATTTCGCCACGGCCCGGATCCCATCGATTCAGGGGCTGCCCGTCGACCTGGTGGAGACCGTCCCCTTCGGGTCGCAAAGGAACATTTGGCATCTCCTCTCCGGTTTCCTTGAGAAGCGACGCATCCCGGCCTCGGGGGAGCTCCAGACACCGTTCCGAGGAGGCTTTATGGGCTACCTTACGTACGAGATGGGACTAAAGGGGATCGACGTGGAGGTGGCTGCTGAAAGAGGGCATCAGAGGCCTGACCTGTGCTTCGCTTGGGTCACTAAGAGTATTGTGGTCGATCACGTCAAGGGCTTGTTGCATGTCCAGCACCTTCAGAAGCGCAAACTCAATGCCGACTTTTGGATCGACTCCGTGGTGGCATCGTTGCAGACGTCCCACTTTTGGCAGTCACCGGGCAAGACCACCGTCAACGGTTCGGATGCTTCGACGGTAGCTACGAGGCCCGTTATTCGGGTCCCCGCCGCCGACGAGTACGAAGGCAAGGTCTCGCGCTGTCAAGACTTCATCGCCGCCGGCGAGTCCTACGAGCTGTGCCTGACGGACCAGACGACAATCACATTACCCGGACGCTCAACAAAGGAACACCAAAACGGCCTCGCCAACGGACACCTGTCTTCAGAACAGGTGCAAAACAAATCCGCACACGTTGCGCCCTGGAGGCTCTACAAGACGCTCAGAGCCCGCCAGCCCGCGCCCTTTGGCTCCTTCATCCGCCTCGGCGGCGCGACCCTGATCAGCAGCTCCCCGGAGCGCTTCCTCGAGTACGACGCCGACGGCTTCTGCTCCATGCGGCCGATGAAGGGCACCGTCCGCAAGTCGAACCAGGTCGCCACGCTCGCGCAGGCCGAGGCGATCCTGCACGTGCCCAAAGAGGAGGCGGAGAACCTCATGATTGTGGACCTCGTCCGCCACGACCTGCACGGCGTCTGCGGCTCTGGCAACGTCACGGTGCCGCACCTGATGAAGGTGGAGGAGTACGCGACCGTGTTCCAGATGATTACGATTGTCAACGGACAGCTACCGAAGCCCAAGACGACGACGACGACGGGTGCCGATCGTCAGCACACGGGGCTCGATGTCCTCGCTGCTAGTCTCCCGCCGGGCAGCATGACGGGAGCCCCGAAGAAGCGGAGCTGCGAGCTGCTGCAGGAGATCGAGGAGCACAGGGAGAGGAGTCTGTATTCTGGCGTGGTGGGGTACATGGACGCCACTGGAAAGGGGGATTGGAGCGTCACGATCCGAACTATGTTCAAGTGGGATGATGAAGCTGCGCCGCCGGAGGAAGGCGAGACGGAGCCGAGAGAGGTCTGGCATATCGGAGCCGGCGGTGCCGTGACTATCCTGAGCACTGCCGAGGGTGAGAGGGAGGAGATGTTTACCAAGTTGGCGGGGCATTTGGGCGTCTTTGCGGAAGCATGAGCGGGTTCGGGATTTGGGGATAGATTGGGAGGAGGGGGCCTCGCAATTTTTGGAATCGGCTTACTGGCGTTTACTATGTCATGAAGGGGGATATTCATGGTAAGGGGGATTTTTTGGTTGATACCTCAACGTATCTGGGATATTAGACTCTGGACCTTCACGGGTATTAGACTCAACTTTTAGACGACCCGGATCATCCACACGAAACTAGTAGAAAAAACAAGATCATTATTAAATAATCCATGTTTACGCTATCAGTTTTCCGCAGTCGGTCATTGGGAATTAGATGGTTTTGTCGTTGCATAACAAAAGCGAGAAAAAAGAGGAAACGCCCGCCTGACGGAATGATGCTGGATATACATGTGAAGCCTCCAAGTAAAGCGCACCCCGTTCCAAATCCCACTTTGCCGGATTCCCGAACCCGAGCGCCACAATGGTTTCCGACCTCGTCTCGTCGTACTGTACACGTCTGCCGCCAATTTGGTTGAAATGCGTATGCCCTCCATCACTGCTTCTGCTGCTGCTTCTGCTGCTTCTGCTGACACTACTTCCCCATCGCCTGCTCATAGCCTTATCAATTGTCCCCGGTCGTTGCTCCCGACGCTAGTCAGAAGTCCTGCTCCTCCTGAAAGAACATGCTAAAGCTGATGATGGTTCCGTAAATGAGGAGACCGCCAATTATCGACATGACCATGGCCTCAACCTGGATGAGATCGGAGTGGGCGAGAACGATGGGCAGGGCTGCGATAGAAGAGCATGGTCAGCAACACGATCCTCGCAATGATCAAAGACAAAAGAGCTGTAGGGGTTGGGAAAAGGGGGGGGGAGAAGAAGCTCACCAATTCCCATAACCACCATGAACCCAGTGCAGAAGCGGCCGAGGTCCAGCACGGCGGAGCCGGAACCCTCGCCAAAGTCATCAGGGTTGGTGCATCGCGAGCAGACCCAGTTGGGGATCGGGGCCAACACGTAGGTAGCGACAACGAGAAGCGGGTAGTAGACCTTCCAGAGGGCGCAGGAGAGGATGACGAGGAGAAATCCGACGGCGAGCACGAAGGAAAGGGCGATGATGGTCTTGAGCCCGGCGGTCGGCATCTTGAATATCGTTGGAAGGTGGGCTGTGGTTTACTTGTTTCGGACGGGTATCGAAGTCGGAGCTGGGTATAGACGGCCCCGCCGGGGGTGCAAATGTGTTCCTTCGAAATTCCCTTGGGAGTTCCGTTGAGAGCTTCGAGCGACGATCGTTTCTTGCGATTAGGCTGTCTTTTGATTAGTCGTGGGGAAGCTTCGTGGTGGTGGAGGATCAATCGGTCGTGTCGGTTGAGTAGTAGTTCGCGGCTAGGCTGGCAGGCTGAGCTGCGATGCGATGGCGGGTCCCAGGCCTGACGCACGAAGACCGTCGTCAGCGCACGGCGCAACCTTGTTCCAGCGGCCGGACAGCCTCCAATGACAAACCGCAAATAGTGGAAGGTCTCCACTCGGAAAGACCCCGGCTGTGAGTGAGGTCAGGTACGGGGGCAGGAAAGTGTACGTACCTCAACGAGGGATGCACGGAGCACCTGGCACCCTGGCACCTGGCTCCAGGCTGAGAGAGTGCTACGAAAGCTCGACCTGCCTTGAGCTGGGCCTGGCGTGCGGGAGGGACGCTTTATTATCCACCAAGCTGTCTCTCGCTCTCCCATCACCGACCTGCTCGCCCAACGACCACCCCGCGATCGAATCTCTCCCTCCCGTCTCCCTCAACCATCCACGACCCGCTACACGAAGACTCCAAGTTTCTTCCGTTTCCAGAAACCGCCGAACCGCCTGACGAAGCTACGAATCACCCCTCACGCCCGCCATGTTCAGAAACAATTACGACAACGACTCGGTGACATTGTAAGCTGTTTGGCCCGCTTCCTCAGCCTTCCCTTCCAGTCTCCCCGACTCCGCTGTGAAGAAGGCCAGCATAAAGATGGAGTGCTAACCTTCAACGTCTCATAGCTCGCCGCAAGGCCGGATATTCCAGATCGAGTATGCAGCCGAAGCAGTGAAGCAGGGTTCCGTGGTAGTGGGCATTGCCAGCAAAACACACGCCGTTCTAGTAGCAATCAAGGTACGACGTTTGCCGATACCTGGGACCTCTCTCTCTTGCCTCTCCCTACATCATCCGTTTTTAATCGATACTCGCGGACCTTGACTATAGAGCGCATGAAGCTAACATGCCATTCTTTCCCCAATAGCGCAACGCCGAAGAGCTGTCCTCGTACCAAAAGAAGATCTTCACCGTCGATGAGCACTCCGGTATCGCCATCGCAGGCCTCACCTCGGACGCCCGCGTCCTCTCCAACTTCATGAAGCAGCAGTGCCTCGGCCACCGCATGACGTACGGTCGCTCAATGCCCCTCCGCACCCTCGTCGACATGATTGGCGAGAAGGCCCAGATCAACACCCAGGTCTACGGCAAGCGGCCCTACGGTGTCGGTCTCCTCGTTGCCGGCGTCGACGAGCGCGGCCCCCATCTCTTCGAATTCCAGCCCAGTGGTATGACGGAGGAGATGGTCGCCTTCGCCATCGGCGCACGCAGCCAGATGGCCCGCACCTACCTCGAGCGCAATATCGACGCCTTTGAGACGTGCTCCCGCGAGGAGCTCGTGCAACACGGTCTCAAGGCCCTCAAGGAGAGTTTGGTCCAGGACCGCGAGTTGACGGTCGAGAACACCAGTGTCGGTGTCGTCGGCTACACTGAGAAGGATGGTGTCAAGACGGTCCAGCCATTCAAGCTGTACGACGGCCAAGACGTCAAGGAGTGGCTCGACAGTGTCGCCGCTAGCGAGAGCCAGGGCGGCGGCGAAGAGGGCGGTGAGGGTATGGAGGTTGACGGCTAAGCGCTACGGAAATCATGAATTCAGGAAAGATGCGCGGATGGGCTTCTACGCTGCGTTGCGTTGGGCTAGGCCGGATCGTCGCCAAACAACCTCCTATCCGGGGGGTTGGCTGACTGGACACGGCTATGGGAAGGAGACTCACCGTCCTCGAACACACAGAGCCGGCCCGTTTAGACTTGTACCAATACACTGCAAAAAGGAGATTCGATGGCCCAAAAATGGGCTGCATCCGATGACTCAAGAGACAGGAAGACACGCAATCTATGTGCTCAATGATGGTCCGGAGCCTGAGACAGGTACCTGAAGATGCAGGTTTGCTTTATTGGGTTGTGTAACTCATGAAGGTCTATCAAACTACAATACGTGCAACCAACACCGATGTGACATGATAGATAGCCGAGCGATCCCCCGTTCATGCCCCTTTCTTTGAATGTCTTATCCCGCGTGTCACCAACGATCGGAATGGAGGAAACAAGACTCACTTTCCTCGCTTCGCTTCATTTTATCCAACCCGACCACCTACCGAGCCTCAACGTATAGGAGTTGGGAAACACGAAAGGGCGCCAAGATTCCGGTACGTATCCGCTTTTACATTGCACACGCCATCTGTCTTTCTCCGTCTCTAGTTCCTGCACATGAAGTTCCGTTTTCTGGAAAGCATTGCCGACGGACTACCAATGTGACCTAAGAGTTGGTCCAGTCGAGCTTGAAGGTGGCCGCAGAGACCTGGTAATCCCTGAGCGCCGTGATGGCACCCTCGGGGGTAGTAGCGGTGACGAGGATGTCGGCGTTGGCGGCCTTGATGAAGCCCTCCTCGACGCTCTTGTTCACCCACTCGAGGATGCCGTCGTAGAAGCCGTTGATGTTGAGGAGGCAGATGCCCTTGTCGTGAATGCCCAGCTGGTTCCAGGTGGCCGTCTCGAGAACCTCCTCGATGGTGCCGTATCCGCCGGGCAGGGCGACGAAGCCGCTGCCGGGGCCGCCGGCGAAGACCTCCTTGGCCATCATCTGCTTGCGGGTGTGCATGTCTTTGACAACGGTGGTGCGTCCGTAGACGGTCTCGTCCGGGACGTACATGTTGTCCTTGTTGACGGTACCGTAGGTGCCGTCACGCTCATACTTGACGAGGGCCTCGGGGATGATGCCGTGGACCGAGTCCGGGCCGGCAAGGGAAACGAGTGTCTTTGCCACCTCTCCCATCAGGCCGACGGTTCCACCACCGTAGACTGAGATGTTTGTTAGTACATCATGAACTAGAAACACATTGGTAGAGGTTTTGCCTCCTATGTTTCATCTTGTCTGAGAAGGGTTGCGCCACATGTTGTCATTGATATAGTGACTCGGACTTTATCGCTGCCCAAATCGTAGATGGAGATGGGGAGCCGACAGGTTTGAGTGAGATGAGGAGCGGGAGAACAGTGACTCACCAAGATCAATGTTGTTCTCGGCCATGATTCTTGCTAACTCACGAGCGGCTTCCATGTGCTGAGGCTTGAAGCCAGGAGAGGCGCCGCAGTAGACACAAATCTTGGTCCTCTTCTGCACGCCATTCGTGGTACCGTTGGTGCCGTTGGTGTTACCATTCGTGGTTCCGTTGGTGTTGGTGCCGTTGCCACTGGGTGTGCCATCCCGGGATGCCGGGAATGATGGCAGGGGGGAAGGGCCGCCGGACTGCATAATGTTCGTTGCTTGCTTGATTTGTGATGAAGAATTGTTTTACTATAGGATGAATTCCCAAATAAAGTGGCTCTTGAGCTTCGAGGTAGAAATTTTTGTTGAAGAAGGGAGAAAATGCTAGAGTAAGTAGTTTGCGAGTGAGATGGTACTCAGTCTTTACACTAAGAGGCGCAGTTATTGGAGGTGAAGATGACGGAGGATTTGTGGAGAAAGATAGTATGAGGTTCCGTTCCGGCCAAGAGACAAGAGTCACAACGGAAAGAAAGTACCCGGAAGACGCCGCCTTTTTCTGCGGTATTTCCTCAAGGTTCTGACGTTGGGAAACGAATCCAAGTCCACAAAAAGATCAGAGAAGAAGAGCCCAAGAGAGAAACTGAAAGTTAGGGGAATAGGCAGATGGCGGTGAAAAAGAGCGCTGTTATATACGTTCCTCTCGAGACCCAGAAAGGGATGCTAGTTTGTCTTGTTGGTTGGTATGGGCTCAGGACAAGTGGACAAGTGTGTTGTTGGCGAGTTGGTGTATCAATTATCCTAGCAACCACCTGAAGGGCAATAAGAAACAAAAAGAAAAGAAAGATTGGACGAGGCGAGAGGAAGCACAGATGGCAATGAGACAACGAGATGTCAGTTACCGCCACGGCGCATGGCGACGGGCCGAAGTTCTGGGTTTAGCGTACTAGCTGGGACAATCAATGGCTTCGAAGGGTTCGCTCGGGGATCCGTGGCTCCAGTGCCGGTACAGTAGTGTAGGCTTTAGTCGATGCGTGGTATTCCAGCTGGGGAGGAAAAGCAAAGCAGACTCCAGACCCAGAGAGCCCCCTTCCCCCTCGCTGGTTGCTAAACCAGAGACAAGGAACGGGGTCGGGTGACGGTGGTTGACATGGACGTGGACTTGGGACGGTGACGGGGGAACCAGAAGACGGATCCGGGACCTGGGTCTAGTACCTAGTAGCACATTGTACCCTAAGATGGAGAGGTACCTTTGTAGAAAGTCTGATACACTTTTCATCGACTCTGTTGAATTCGACTGGTTCAGCCGTTTCCGAGACCTGATGGGTTCGGGGGCACCCTAGTTTGCCTGCGTGTTTGGTTTGTCAACTTGTTACGCTGCGACTGGCCCGCACCAGTGAAGTGTCCAGGTGACATGTCGGAGGCGAGGTCCGAGTCCAATGTGGTGCGTAATTCAACCTCGACGACTCTAAAGCTGGGTTTGGCTAGGTCCGTCCCGCGGGGATGTCCATCCGGAGCTGGAGAAAGGGAACCAGGAAGACTCAAGTCATCGATCGAAACTCAAGAGCCTCAATGATCGAGCGTTCCAGGCACCATTCTCCGTGAACTATCGACTTTCAACTATCCGAGTAGATGATCTGGGAAGGTAGTTGCAGTAGTGTCAAAGGTGACGAAGAACGGAAACTGGGAGAGACAAGAGAAAGTACCTAGGGTAGAGACGAATGTCTCTCGATTCGAGGGCGGTCGCGTATGCTCGGTATGACAACGAAAGACACCCGCGTAAACAACGTGCCGCTGACGAATGGACGGAATGGACCACGGGAGGCCGTGTTCGATGTCGATTGGACTAGTATTTGATTGTACGTGTACGTGGGTTGTCAAGATGATGGAGAACACGATGTGCAAGAGATCTTTCTGGGTGTCAATGGAACCCAATCAATCGTCCACTACTTCCCAATCAAGCAAGGATGGAACACCAAAGGTACAGAGGTTCAATGCCTCTTTGGCAGGTGCATCTAGCATCGACATTGCACTTCCAGCAGCCATTTGTTTTCCCTTCAGCGTCTTGGCCCCCTGTTTCCCCCCCCAAGCCTACCGCGCCATTCTGCTGGGATCGTGGCGGCGCCTCGGCCGTTGATTCGCCCGCACAGCACGCAATTTGTCCCGCCCGCCACCCAGCCTCCAGGGTCCAGTTTGCGATCCAGTGCTTTCCAAATTCCGGGGCCATGTCAATCCAATCTCCGTGAAGACTTTCCGACTTCACTCCTCCAGCACCCGATATCGCTGGCATACTCGGTATCTGCGCCGGAGAAAGACACGGTTTCACTTGCCATTCTACTTGACGAGTTGCTATCATTGCAACTATCAGTAGCCGAGCTGCCATACGCTATCGGTAGCCGAGTCTGCCGTGCGACGTCCCCGCATCGCTTCTCACGAGCACGCGATCTGTCCTCCGCAACTTCGCGATTTTCAACATCCTCTCTCTAAAGACATTGTAGCGCATTGTGCAAGATGTCTCAACCCGCAGCAGCAGCCGGCGCTCGCCCTGCTGGCCAGCAGCAGGAGCAAGGCGTGAGTCTCTTACCCACGCCCACCGCGAATCGCGCCAAGAGGCCTTGAACTAATGTACCATGATCGCAGGGCATAAGCTTGACGCAAAAGCTGCTACTTGGAGCTTCTATGTATTTCGGCATGAACTTGCTCATGAACAACATGTTCTCCAAGACGCAATCCGGTACCCAGGTCAAAGATGCCGACGGCAATGTTGTCAACGTACCCGCGAATACCGAAGACATTCCGCCCTACCTGCTCCGCCCCAAGGAATTGGACGAGGGTGCGACCTGGAGCCAGATCCCGCGCAAGTTGGCACCTATATGGCCAATGGATAGCTACATCGACGTGACCGTCACTATTTCCGACACCTTTGTTCCGATTCCTCTGGCCCAAACGCCCTCGGAAAAGGTTGTTCTTAAGGAGGAGAAATTCAAGATTGGCAACTACAGCGAAAAACGCTCCATTGATACCACTATCGAGGTGCCGCCCTCCGTGCAGAACAATGGTACTCTTTGGGGCCACTTTTACGTTTCACTGCCCGGTAGCCAGCCCGATCCTCACGTTGAGACCTACGACCCAGCCTCTGCCTACTACTTTGCGTTCCCTCTCACTCAGTACATCCCCAAGAAGAAGGAGTTCAAGACCAGATCCCTTCTCGAGGGCAAGGCCGAGGAGGAGGTGGAAGAGGTGGCCGAGGAACAGGAGACTGGGCCCGTCATTGCCAGTTACTACCACCCGAATGCCAGCTTCTCCATCATCCCCAACACTGGAGTGCTCGATTATCGCCAAACCCATCCCGCGATTCGCCAGTTCCTCCATGTCGAGCCGACTGGTGCCAGAGATGGCTCCGGCCAGCATTCTTGGTATTGTAAGTTGCCCTTTGCGCTATTCTTGGCGAACAGAACTAACTGCCATAGACCCTATCCTGTTTGTCAACACCTTTTGGCAACTCAAGAGTCAGATGATCCTGCTCAATGACACCGTCACGTCCGTTCCTCTGCACATTGATTTGAACAACATGCGCTCATGGCAATTCAACACTCTGGCCGCGATTGAGGCTAGCGCGAAGGAGTCGGCACGCCAGGCTGCTTACGGTGGATCGCTGCCCGGTGGCGGCGACGGCTCTGAGATTGAGATGGTCAAGGAGATCTTTGGCGACACGAACCCGATTCTCCTCGGCATTACCATTATTGTCAGTATTGCGCACATGATCCTAGAGACGCTTGCTTTCGGTTCCGACATTGCGCATTACCGCAAGAAGAAGGATAACGTCGGTATCTCGGTCCGTTCCATCCTAGCGAACGTTTTCATGCAGTCCGTGATCCTGCTTTACCTCATCGACAACTCGCAAAATACCAGCTGGATGATTCTGGGTGGTCAGGGTATCGGCATCGTTATTGAGCTGTGGAAGATCACCACCATTGTCAACGTTGCCGTCAAGGCTGCGCCAGCAGGCTCATTGCTACCGTTTAAGATCGTTGTCGAGGACAAGCACAAGCTCAGTGAGACGGAGGAAAAGACCAAAGAGTACGACGAGATTGCCTTCAAGTATATGTACATGGCTGGTGTGCCTCTGCTCATCGGTTACGCCATCTACTCGCTGGTCTACGAGACGCACAAGTCTTGGTACTCGTACATCATCGCCACGCTCGTCGGATCGGTATATGCTTACGGCTTCCTCATGATGGTTCCTTCGCTTTACATCAACTACCGACTCAAGAGTGTTGCACATATGCCTGGCAAGGCCATGATCTACAAGTTCCTCAACACCTTTATCGACGACCTTTTTGCATTCACCATCAAGATGCCGTTCCTCCACCGTCTGTCCACTTTCCGCGACGATATCATCTTCTTCATCTACCTCTACCAGCGCTGGGCTTACAGAATCGACTACTCTCGCGTCAACGAGTTCGGCCAGGGTGGTGAGGATGAAGAGGACGATGCGGCTAAGGCCAAGGCCAAGGAGCTGCTTGAGACCGACCCCACTCTCGAGAAGGTAAAGCAAGTGGCGGGTAAGGCCACGGGTGCCGACCCCGGCAAGGCCAAGAAGAGAAAGTAAATAGATGATGTTATACGGCTGAGGAAGAGAGTGCAGCCAATATCGTGTACATCATGGAGTCGGGCACAAGTAATACACATGAGCCTTGGCAGCTACGTGTCCAGGGTACTGCCTAATGACTAGCATGGATGGGACATAGCTAGTCGAGACATGAGGCTACAAATGTGATCAAGTCCAGTCTTCATCGCAATTCACATCTCTCGCGCATGGTACATCTCATCTGCAAAAGCACATCAAACTACCGCATGCACGCTTGGACAGAGGACGAGACGACTAAGAAAGTGTTGAGGAAAAGCAACAAGCAACTGTTCAGCTGAAAAGGGGGCTCCGCATGTCTGTGTACAAGGGAGACCGGACAAGCCAAGTCAAGTGAAAATCTGGGCAGAAGATCCAACAGACATCCGTATTCTATACGTATAATTACTACCTCAACACGCTTGCAATATCCCACCGGACAGATCGTTGATTTGCCTTTTGTGAGGTTCACGGCCCACGGGTAGAAGAATGGCCCCCCCTTTACGGCACGGAAACTCTTCTGAGGGTCGCTTCGCGGCTAAAGATGCCGCTGAGAGACGTGACAGACTACTTGGTAAGGTAAGAGTGCCCCCCGAACCGAACAGGGGCCCCGGCAGAAGAGTCGCTTGGCGGGGGGTTCGCAGCTGTCGGAGCCCCGTGCCTGGTAGGGCAGAGACAAGCTCGTATGTCACCGCGCCTATCAGAGAGTTCCATTGGGGAACCTGGAAGGGCCCGAAGAGGGATGACGCCAGGTCCCCCTCCAACGGTTGTGTTTTGGGGCTAGGACGGTGCCAACTCCACGTTCTGCTTTGCTCCTGTTCTTCGATTGAGGTGCCTCACCTTACCTTATACACTAGGCTATTCATACCTCAAGGTAAGGTGCTGGTATTCGTAGACGGTAATTAAGCACGTTACCTTAAGGTAAGGTCAGCACGTAATAAGGTAGGGTACGGAGCACCTAGGCATCCATTGCTCATCCCCTACCACCTAGTACCCGAGTTATGGACCATGTGGCATGGAGACCTTTTAGTGTCGGTCTTTCGTCAAAAGGTGGAGAATTGCGGGATCTGTATACCGAAAATAGTTCAGAATGATTACCGTCGTTCCTGAGCTGCATAGCAAATAGCTCTTGGCCTCTCCTGAACTCGGTTGATCGGATCGTGTCCACGCAATGCAGTGTTTGAATGGAATGGCTTCGAGGTGAAGGCAGCATGTGTATTTCGTAAGATGAACGTGAGGTGGTTCTGCAGGTTTCATGGAAGGCGACGGGATTTGGGAAGCAAACAAGAAGGGCACTCCCCGTCTCCCCTTGGACCCTCTCCGGTTGGGGCCTTGCAAATGTCATCGACAATACGAAGAGTTAAAAGTTGCCCAAAGCAGTCATGGCTGACCAGGTCATCCACTCTCAGAGGCACCCTCAAAACCTAAAGTTCCCTCGACCTTCCTCCGTCTTTGACAGCCGCATAATACTTGTCTTTTAGAAGTTAGGAAGATTGGATCCAGTCCGTTCCTTCCTTCGCCCAGCCAGCGCAGTCAACTAAACACACACACCGGGACCAACCAACCAAGGGAAAATAAACGACCGAACGCAATCTTTCTCAAACTCTCCAGTCTCTTTTCTTTCGCTCTGATTTCCGTGTCCTTTTGTCTCGTACCTTTTCTTTTCCCTAAACTTTCTTTCCACATTCCTGCCTGCACTACACTTTCCATCCTTTCACCACGTTGTCCCTCGACGTTTTCCTCGTTGCCGTCTCGTGGGTTCCTCCTCTACCTATTCAACCTCCATTTGAGCCTCTCGGTCCCTCCGTTTGTCACATGCCCGGGTTCCCCCGTCCATCACTCCAAGTTCGTCCCATGCGTCCGCTCCGGTCATGACATACGGACGGCCGCATAGGGTCCCCCAGCAACAACCACTTCGAGAAATTTACTTTGAAGCCCGCCTAGCACGCTTCAAAGAGCACAAGCACAGGCACACAGGCACACAAGCCACACCCAAAAGTTCGCCGGACTACAGCGAACGCACCCGCCAAGCAGAGCTCCGGACCTTCGGTTCGGTCGACGGGGATTCGAGGTCCACGCTGCCTCGTACGCAGTGGACAGTGGAGTTCCACAACGCGTACCTGACGTCTCTCATCATCCCAAATAGGGTCGTCCCCGGCACCCCGTTCGCTCCAAGGGGAGGGAGCCAAGGCCTACTCTACGGGAAACGTAAGCTACAAAACCTGTTCGGACGGTGTGGCCGTGCCGCCCGCGTGCCCGCGCCCGCCGTCCGCCATTCACTTCGCTCCAGCTCCAGCTCCAGCTCCAGTCCCAGTGATCCCCCAGTCGGGATATTTTACCCCCCAAAGGGCCCAAAGGGGGCGCTCCTACGCCCATTTATCATTGGGGCGCGCGCCGCACCGCACCGCCAAAATCCGACTACCCCTCGATCCCATTGTTGTGTCGCCGCCGCCAAGCAACACTCTCCTGATCCCCCCAACGATTCCCTCGAAAAGGACACTTTCGAGGGAACCGGAGGGCTCGCCGAATCATGAGCAGCCCTACCGTCGGGTCCCTTCTGGCTGCCATTGCGACACTCGTCAGCGATGGCCTGCGTATCTTGAAGTTCGCCGATAAGCGCCAATGGGGACCTGACGAGCACGAGCAATTGCGCCTGCTGGAGGATACTCTCGACGACGCCAAGAAGGACTTTCAGGAGCTATCCGTCCTTGTCAACGGACAGCGCTATTATATGAACGACCGCAAACGTGAGTTCACGAGCACACTTACACCGTTCTTGATTACTTTGCGCTGGCTTGGGAGATTGGTCGAGACTTTCCAGAGCCCTGCCGTACAGCGGAGGGAGGGAGGCCTCTGCGATTACCAGCCAGCTCCCCATCAAATCTCGCTTCGTGCTAGCTCACGTCACGCACAGCTGGTTATATATGAATCCTCGCTAACTATTTCGCCTTCAAGCTCCGTCAATAGCCGAGTTGCGAGCTTTACAGTCCAAGGTTGAGCATCATATCGACAACTTTAAAGATTGGGCGAGAACAGGCGGACCGATCAATCCGGTTTGGGCACGAGAAACGACGCAATTGCGCCGCGAACTGCATCGCGCACAATGCCGAGCGGCTAGGAGGATATTCGGTGCAGAGCAAGAGGCCTCGGCAAGATGCCTGGGCGCCTTTCTCGTCTACAGAAAACAGCGGGAATGGCAGAGTCGGCCAGCTACTTCGGAGGAGGAGCACCACCGACGACACGTGGAAGAGGTAGTAGCATGCAACACGAGTGGCAAGTTCGAGCGGTTTGGCGACGGAGGCATCGCATTCGTTTGCGACTTTTGCGACGGCCATCTTGTATGGGAGGACTTGGAGAGCATGCCATCTTTACGGACAGCCGAAGAATCCAGCACGCGCCCAGTACCGCCTATTTCGCCTACGACCGGGATGCCAAATTGGCAGGCGACCGGGTTCACCGCCGATAAACGAAGAGAGGAGAAGACGGTCATATTTGCGCCTCTAGCAATAGCGAATCATATGGCGCCGTATCAGGGAGACTGGGTAGCTCGTCTCCTATGTCCTTTCTGCGATGAGGCGCCATGTACCGAGGCAGGCGGTGATAGCGACGATGAAATGCGGAATGCCCAGGACGAATCCGGTTTCGAAGATCTCCAGGCCTTCCAGGAGCACCTGGAGTGGCAACACACAGCTGCATCGATACCCGCCGTCCCCTTGCCCAAGGCAGCCAAGGACTGCGTGGTGATGTGACATCATTAATTCGACAACGATGTCTATTGGTGGCGTAAAAACGGCGGTTCGTTCGTTCGTGTACATATATTCACATTGTGTGGTCTTGACAATGGCGAGGCGTTGGGGGCTTCCAAAGAGGGCGGACGATGTCTCATCCGCACCTACGACTTATGGAATTATTATTTACTTTACTCGATGTCAGAAGGCTTTCCACCTCCTCAAATGTTGGGGATGGTCCTCACCACCGGTCTGGACAGACCGATGCAGCAACAGAGATACCACAGTCAGGTAGTGCTGGATCACAATCCACATTCAAGACGCAAAAACCAATTCTTGTTTCGTTGCCCCTCTCCGTCTTCCCCTGCATCCGCCTGAGAAGTCCGTGCCGTAGTTTGATTGATGTACATGAATCAAGAAAGATATACACAGTCGCCAACATAACGCCCAACATCGTCAAAGAACCTTTGCCATTCTCAGGCCAAAGGATCCAATACCCCCAAAGGAAGGGAAGCAAACCGTTCCTTGTCCTCATTTGCACCGCCAAAGGAGGCAAACCAAACCCCGTCCCTCACTTTAGAAGAACCGCCACCAAAAGAAGACGATAACAATGAACCCCAGCGCTCCGAGGGGGCCGTACTGCTTGAGCAGCAGCTCCCAGTTGATCCTCACAGCGGCGCGCCTGTACTTTTTGCTGTCGTCGCGCAGGCGGGAGCTGAGCTCGCCCATGCGCTCGAGGGAGTCGCCGCGGTACAAGAGGTCCTCAATGTTCTTGGTCATGACTTTGGTCACGTCGCGCAGCTCGTCGTTGAGCTTGTCGAGGTTCTGGGAGGCGCGGGCGTCCGAGTAGGTTGATTTTGTGCGGGAGATGAAGGTGTCGAACTCCATAAAGGCGTAGGGGCGGAGGGAGGGGGAGTGGAGCTGGGAGACGGGGTAGGTTGTCGTGAACTCGCGGGCGAGGTCGGAGAGGTAGGTGAAGGCTAGCTTGCGCGGGTAGGATTTGTCTGTTATGCAGATGAAGGTGATGTCCGAGTCCATTAGGTAGCTGTTTTGGACACAAAGGTTAGCAAGAGTTCCTTCTTCTTCTTCTTCTTCTTCTTCTTCTTTCGACTGGCTCCTCTCGGTGTAAAAGGGGTAGACAGGAGAGGGGTAGACGGACTTCAGGTTGTAGGCGCCGCTTTCGATGCTGGCTTGGGGTTCCGAGTTACGGGTGAGCTTGCGTAGGACTTGCTTGATTTGCGACTTGACTTCGGAGAGAGCTGCTTCTTGTTGCTCGTCGTCGACGGAAGCGCAGAGCATGAGGCCTGGGGAGCTGGGTGTTAGTGAAGGGTGGCTTTTGGTATGTGGATGGGTGCGCGCGCGCGCGTCCGTACCGTCAAGCCTTGCTATTTGAGTTGAGCGGATCATTGTGTGTATGTGTTTGCTTGCGTGTGGTATTTGGAAAAGTATTTGTCGTCGTTCGTAGGTCAAGAGGGTAGGTATAGCAAAGGAGCTGTCGACGGTGGGTTGGTGTTGTATCGACGTGTCCTCTGAGGTAGCTTCGATGCCTATTCTTAGGCTATCCGGATGCGCGGGTTGACGAGAAGTTGTACTCGAGTGGCTTGGTATCTCCGACTGGGTTGATCAAGTCACGGGCACTTTTTCGAAGTACCGTTAAGATATTCGTTGTTGTGTCCTCTTTTTCGAGCCAGGGGTGGTCGCTTTTTCGCTAGCAAATAAACCAAAAACCAAGGATCGCCGTCGACAATATGTCCGGGATGTAATAGGGACGGGAGCTCTCCACGTACTAGTATTGAAGATGACACCATGGGCGGTCATCACTGGCCAATTGGAGGGCTTACGCGGGGGCGTAGCCCCTGCGCATTTGGTGGTCGATGTGGCGCCCATGGCTCGGTCCATCCAGCCTTGTTTAGGTACTGCGTACTGAGAGCATGTTACTTTTAGGGGGACCATCCAACTCACTCAGTACTCTGCTCTCATGGGTTCTTCTTCAACTTTAACCACCTCACTTACACACATTTGAAGGGAGGTGCGGCGGGAACATAAACTCCCTCCGCCATATCATTATCTGGCACAAACCACCTGGGCTATTCCAAGACCTCGGGGTTCCATGATAAGGACTCGATTGCTCTGTTTTTAAACTGTTTAGGGCGCTGTAGTCTCATCTTTGTTATTGATGTTAGAGTGTCGTTTGTAAGTTCTCAACATGTGTTTACTACCTTATTATCTCATGTCCGGAAACCGCTTTGTGGGAAGGAACAATCAGCAAAGGAGGTCCTTCCCATGTTATCAAAACTGCGACTGTGCCTTCCAGAAACGACATGATTCTTTCACCAGGACTTTTAATAGCACAGGTCTTTGAATTCCTTTTGGCTAATGCCCAGTTCAGGAATCTTTCCATGGACATCGTAAACGTGAACCGGCAAACATCCTCCATCCACCCGGCCACTCACTCAAAATGGAAGGGGTCGCATCCGATATAGAGATGGCAGACGCCTGCGCTCCATCCTCGTCCTCATCCTCATCCTCTGGCCTCTCCCCTCCGCCCACCTACAGCTCAGACTACGAGGGACTTCCCCAAAAAGCTGAGAAAGATTCTTCCAAAGAGATTGTCAAAGAGACTGTCGGCTCTCCCAATGCGCGGGAAGACGCGGAATCAGAAGCTATCAACACACAACTTCCCGGCACAGATCTGCCCAACATGGCTCGACGTTCGGCGCGCAACTCGAGTAAGCCCAAGCCCGCGACTGCTTCCCCGCCAAAAGTCACCAAGAGAAAACAGCCTACCAAAGTGGTACCCAAGAAGGGCCCAAAATGGACAACGCAGAAGCTCTTGACGGATCCCAAGTCGCCGCTTGCCAGCGCGGATCTGAGAGTAAGTGAACCGTCGCAGCTTAGAAGGGATGATTTTATGTCATCCCAGAAATTCTTGTCTCGATTCTAGTACGCTAACTTACCGCGACTCTCTCTAGGCGATACTCTGCCAGCCAGCGGCATGGGACATACTTACGAAGGAGGAGCGTGCCGAGATCGTCAGCCTCTTCCCAGCCGGCCCGCGTATCATCGACGCCGGCACCGACGAAGCCCGCCCGGATTTTGACGCACTTCGCAATAACAACAACTTTCGCCACGACTGTGCCACGTACGCCGACAACATCTCCCAGGGCAGGCACGACCCTGAGTGGCTCGAGCAGGCGTGGGTTGCGCGCGAGCGGCGGCGGGCGGGCGACTTTGACGACTATGTCACGCAAAAGTTTGAGGATGAGTGGTCGTGCAAGGTGCCAGAGGGCTTTAAGCCAAACAGAAGTGGCGATGCACCAGGCCCCGCTGCGCCTGCGGAAGCTGGAAAGGCCCATGTCGAGCAGATGGAGGGAAATACCGACCAGACAAAGGGAGATGTTATCGACAAGGTCCAGGTGGAAGCAGAAGCCATCAAACAAGTGACGGACACGAAGGCTGCGGACACGACGGGTGACGCTAATACGGCAGAGGATAACGATGCGAGAGAAGCACCGGGCGTCGCACTTGGGTCTCCTCTTCCTGAAGACATCTCATCAGCAAAGATTGGCACAGCTACTACCGAGATCTCCCTCGAAGAGCAGGTGCCAGAATCCTCGGAGGTGCCACTTGGAAGCGTTTCTCCTGACAATTCATCCCAAATGGCCAATCACCAAAACCCGAGCAAACAGACAGAGAAGCAGAAGGGAAAGAAGCCGGTAATTACAGAAGGAAACTAACAGAAGCTCATCCGAGGGAAGCATTATCGTGCTGGCGAGGCTCAAGAGGGTGTGAAGGTGCCGGAGCATCAATGCTGAGAGCTGCCGATGGGAGATACATACAAACGCATTTGTCTGTATTCAGCATCACGAATCATGATTCATGAAAGGGAATGGAATTTGGGCATATCGGAGATACCTATTTGTTGGGCGACACGAAATCTTCTGGATTGTCGGCTGGAGGCGGGCTTTCTTGAGTAGGGCCTGATAGCTATGGAATCTAGCAGTATGATCCAAGCCACTTCAAACCCGTCTTCGTGAAAAGGCGCATGATCACAACGGAAGATTCGATGTCGGCTTCGGTGAAACGGTCCTGGTGTTGACGCCCGATGGTGGTAGTCTCGGTCAGTGCCCCACATCACCGACAAACCCCAAATTGAGTGGGCGAAAAGCGTCCATCACAGAAATCGCACCTTGACAATCTTTACTCTCAATCATCTTACTACCTATCTCATGCGAGAAGGCTTTTCTTAGTGCAAGTCATACATATCACAGTCTAACAGGTTTACGTCTGGAAGAACATCAACGGCGAGAAGATTCGCGGTTCCAGGCTGTACCTTAGAAATTGCGCAGCAAATTCCCTCTTCCACAATATAGCAGGAAGATTCCTTCCAAGACCTGCCACGATGGCCCCCTCGGCGGAAAACCACAGTCGGTCACATAGCCTCTTACTATTCCAGAAGCTGCTCAACCTGAGGGATGGCGCGAGCCCTTTGACCTTGGTGCTGGACAGTCTCGAGCAAGGCGCCGCGCCAGTCCTTCGGGAGTTCGTCTCCAGAGCCAAGGTATGCGCTACTGATTTTCATGACTCTGTAGATAGACAATATGATTCCTATCCCCAAAAACACAATCATTAGTTTTGGTGTCATGATTCAAATATCTGGTATTAATGAAATATATAGGTTGCAAAAGCCAAAGTAATTCTGCTGTCTTTCGCGACGCTCAAACGCCCACGAGGCGTGGACGTCGTCGTCAGAGCCCGCGGCAAAACCCTCAAGGCCCTGAGAGCAGAGATTCTTTCACATTATCCCAAGATAGACCCTACGGCAGTCAAGGGTGCATCTCCGTCTCAAAGTGAGTGCTGTCGCACCCCCATCCTGTGACCTCCTCTTCATGGCCTCACCATAACATATCCACCCTCTGACTCACACATCTTCTCGTGACCAGAAACGGTAGTCCTGCTCGACTCCCTCAACGAGCTCGCCACAGCTGCGTCACAGGTCCTGCCCAGCTTCCTCTCCAGCATCATCATGCCCGCCGTGTCGCTGGTGGCCGTCTACCACACCGACGTGCCCCTCGTCCTCTCGCGCGCTGTGAGTGAATACGAGCCGCACCCACTGACGGTGCTCTCTCACTTGGCGACCTCGATCCTGAGGCTCTCGGGCCTAAGACAGGAGATTGAGCGCCAAAAGGCGCGGAACAGGAGTTTGCAGGAGCCCGAGTGGGGGCTGGGGGAAGGGCGGGAGGGCGTCCTCGTCGGGCTCAAGGGCGACGTCAAGTCTGAGGATTATCACGGCGTCGTGGTCGAGATGGAGGTCAGGCGGCGTAGCGGGCGGGCCATGGCGGAGAAGTTTGGTATCTTGCCACAGAAGTTACAGCAGGTTTCTTCCTCCGCCGCTTCTACTGCTGCTGCAAAGGGGTCGAGGATCTTCCTCCTCTCGGAGCACCCCGTTTTCGCTGCCCCTGAGGGTTCTGGAGAGGCAGAAGCAGGTCGCGGAGAGGATGAGGAGCCGGAGAGCACGTTCAACCTGGGTCTCACAGAGAAGCAGCGTAGGGACAGGGAGGGTATTGTTCTTCCTTACTTTGACGCCCAAACGGACATAGGGGCTGGCGAGGGTGGCAGGATCCTGTATGAGATGGGTAGGGAGGATGACTTTGATGACGAGGAGGATGAGATTTAGGCGGCCTTGCCGCAGAGGCAACACACGCTCTTACGATGATGATGATTTCTCTGACATACGCAACATGAAGGTGACATATTCCTGAGGCACCTGAAGAATGAACATGAAGCGCGGCTGGTTACGCATGAACTTTGGGGAGGTGAATGTAAGCTACCTTACCTTAGCCAGGCATCATCACGGATTGAGGCCGTTGCTAAGGCAGGCAGGCAACTGAGGCCAACCTGAGGTAGTGGTTCACCTGCCTTCCCCACTGAGGCCAAAACGTCAAACGGAAAGAAGCAGCGTCCCGCGGCTGCCTCCCATCACCAGGCATCAACCACCCGATGATCGAACTCACCAATCAAGAAATTCGATCCTGCCCATTAAATAATTCGGCACTCACCATGGAAGGTATCTCCAGTACGTATCTTTACTGATCGGGGGCCGTCGCACAGGCCATGCCCAAAATCTATAACAACCCCTCCTCCACCCACGACTTTTCACCTTTTCCTTCTTTTCTCCTTAGCTCTTCTTTGCCATTTTGGCTTAGATCAAGTGTAGTATCTGTTCTTTTCAGTTTAATATCTGAAAGTCTCCCAATGGGGGACAATCAATATTATTCCTATTTTTGATCTTCTCGGGGAGCGGTCCCTTTGGCTTGCCATATCACCGCTTCCCACCGTGTCCCTGGTATCACACTGCCTCCAGGCGACGCAAAAGGCTTGGTTATTTCATTGCTTGCTCTGGCTTGTCCAGGGCAGTGAAGAAGACGTCAAATGTTCTTGTTTTGTGTTGATTATGCTTCCTTGTCTGCTTCGAAAAGATGCATCACCCCGGTGGACGACAGCAGTCGATCTACGTGAAGTTACATCGTGATGTCTCAAGATTACCTGAACATGTCGTGGTGTTGCACCCAGTGAGCCCGCTAGAGCTTTCCAGTAAAGCTCAGTGGAGCTTTGCCCAGCGTTGTCCGACCACTGGGCTCCTGCAAGGCTCCCGCGCTAAAATTCGGGGGGGCGGAAAGCTTAAACTCTGCCCAATTAAGCAACCCTTCCAGGTGCCTGCCGAACATCAACCCATCAGAAGATTGCCATGCCCAAAATTTCCTCAGCCTCACAGTGACGTTATTTCAAGTCTAAATAGGAATTCCACACCACCAAGTATTTGTTTCACCCCCATCCCGGTCCAATTTCTCACGAACGCATACATAGAGATGGGTCGCGGACACGATAACAGACAAACTTGGGACGAGCCTGACCGTCGCAGTCGCCACGGCGGCGGCGGAGGAGGCGGCCCACGAGACCGAGACCGAGACCGCGAAAGCTACAGAGACCGCAACGGCGGCGGCAGACGAGACGACCGCGACAGGAGAGACGACGGCGCCTCCAGGCGATACCGCTCTCGATCCCGCGACCGCCGCGACAGAGATCACCGACCAAGATCCAGAGACCGCGAGAGCGGCGGCCACCGCCCCGGACGCGGCGACGATCGTGACGGAGGCGCGAGGCCGCCGCGCAGAGACCGCGGTGGTTGGCAAGGGCGAGATGATAGAGACAGCACCAGGCGGCGCAGGGACGATGATGAACCGGCAATGGACGAGCGGCCTCCGAGGCGGCAGTTTGGAGACGATGATGAGGGACACAGTAAGTTTTTTGCCCCTGGTTACTTGCTGTTTGACTTTTATTTGGTCGGCGCAATAGAGAGAGACTGGCTGACGTTTTTGTGGAAAAAGGTACACCACGCGACAATAGAGACCGTAGACGATCCGCCTCCCCACGCCGAAGCGGCAGCCCGCCGCAGCCTGGTGCCTCCCGCCGCGAGCACGGCGGCGGCGGCGGATACACCGAGTCCCTACCCACGCGCACGGTTCAGAGGGGGAAGAAGGAGCAGCAGCATACCATGTCCTTCAAGGTCGGACGACACGACTCGCCGCACTTTGACAGCGGGAGAGATAGTGAGCGTGGTGGAGATACACCGATGAGTGGTGGCGGCGGTGGCGGCGGACGCGGCCGAGACGATCGAAGCGAGGAGGATGACGAACCTGAGCCCGAGGTGGAGGACGACGATATGGCGGCTATGCAGGCGATGCTCGGCTTTGGCGGCTTCGGGTCGACAAAGGGCCAGAAGATTGCGGGAAATAACGTCGGGACTGTGAGGAAGGAGAAGAAGACGGAGTATCGGCAGTATATGAATCGGCAGGGCGGATTCAATCGGCCTCTCAGTCCTGGAAGATGAGTCAACTGCCCGAGAGCGTGTTAGGAATTGGTTAATGGGGGTAATGGTCATTTCAAGAGGATGGATTGGCTCGATGGAACAGCATGCCAAGCACGACCCCGTCATGATCGGACAGCACTAGGTATGCTTCACGCTTGTATTGATTTTCCCAGATACCTATAGATGATCGAGAACGAAAAAGACATTTACAACAGCAGAGCCCGTGCAGATCTGCTTGCCTCATATCAACTTGCTGCAGCTCAACCTGACGCGGTTGACGCGGGCGCAGGCGGCGTAGACTCCCTTGTCTTTCCCTCCTTGGCCTCGGCCTTGAGCTCGCTATCGAATATGTCAACAGCCAGACTCGCGTCCACAAAGTCCTCGAGCTCCTCCGTCACCGTCTTGAGCTTCTCCTTGACCGCGGTAGCGCCTTCGAACCCGACAATGTGTCTCGCCGGCGGGTTCTCGTGCCCGCCAATGGCCGTCAGGGCGTGCACCGTCTCCAAGACGAGGCGATCGGTGGCGCTGGGCGGCAGCTTCGGGTACCGCACCTGGACCTCGTCGGTCTCGTTGAGGTCGGGCACGGCGGTGTCCGGGTTCATGTTGAGGACGTTGCCGAGCATGTCGCGGACGCTGGGCGCCGGGTTGACCTCGGCGTCATACCACGGCAGCTGGGGTGCGAAGATGATCTTGTTTGTGAGAGATTGGATCTCCTTGTTGGGCTGCACGATGGTGACTTTGATGTTGAAGGGAGCAATTTCGTAGGCTAGGGAATCGCAGAAGCCTTCGAGGGCCCAGATGGCCGATGTGTAGATGGGCATCCCCGGTGTGCCGATGTGGCCGCCCGTACTAGAGAGGATGATGATGTGTCCCGTGTGCTGTGAGCGTAGCAGCGGTAGGGCGGCCTTGATGAAATTGACCTGTGAGAAGAAAATTGTCTCAAACTGGTCGCGGACTAGGTTCTGTGTCAGAGGATTCGTGGATAACTCCTCCACGCTCCCCACGACGGCTGTTTAAGGGGTTGTCAGCATTGTATCATTGTCATTCAACGGGGGCTCGTCATTAGATACCTTCAGATTTGCAACAGAGGAGGATGTCGATCCTCCCGAACACCTGAACGGCCTCGGCCACGGCGGCGCCGCACTGGCCCATGACGCGGCCATCGCAGCGGATACCACGTATCCTGTCCTTCCACCCTTCGCGGTCCTTACGGTTGCTCTTACACTCATTGATCAACTCTCTGAACTCGGCGCTGCGGCCGTCGTCCTCAATCTCGCTCGGTGGCAGACAGGCGACGACATAGTCTCCGTGGCCCAGGAGCAGTCTGATGAGCCTGATGATGAGCGGCGAGAGGGCTGTCGTCAAGAACCAGGTCCTCGGCGAGTTGTGCGTAGCTGAGGAGGGGGCGCATTAGCCAAGAGATGCGCTGCCAAGGAAAGCCGTGCTTGCTAGTGAAGTGAGGTGAGATACTCACGGAAAGACGCCGCGGGAATGGAATGGGAATGCTTCGCGGCGTCCGCCCCCTTGCGGTCCGCCATGCCCGGCGGCACTTCTGACAAATCCTCGTCCCTTGAGTACGCGAATCAGCACACGAAGACAAACGCGATACTACTACACAATGTACAGAAAGACAAATGAAGAAGCTGCAGGTGTATGTACGTGATGTACGGGATATCAAAAACGGTGGATACGTGGGGGGAGTTTTATGTAGGTCAATCTTGAGAGAGTGGGAGACCTGCATCAAAGACGAGAAGGGGGAGGGATATTAATACATTATCTTATTAACAGCTTCCCGACGAAGAGGCTGATACGGCGATCTCAATCACAAGGGGGCACGTTCGGGAACGGCTAGACGTGCCATTAAGGTCGCATTCCCTGGGTGTAGTCTGCAGAGGGCGTCGATCGAGGGGAAGGGGGGCGTGGCAATCGTGGTAGTTGATCAGTTTGGTGATGGGGTTGAGAGAAACACGGCACGGCAGTGGCAGTGGATGACAGCCGTTCCAGCCCAATCTCTATCCCACACCCCTGTCGAGGCGAGGGGCATGGGTGAGGGTAGCCTCCGTGACGAGGGAAGCAAAGGCCCCCAAGGCCCCCCAAGCTTACCTTACCTGGTACCCCCGCCCACCTTGCTCATGAGGTGCAGCTAACACTCACTGTCCACTAATCCAGTGCTTTGTCACTACCTTACCTTACCTTAGGTGCTTAGTACCTAAGGATGGTACCTACCTAGTCGAATGCAGTGGCCGAAGCGAGCAATACATAGAAGCCCAGGCCCCACCACGGGCCACGGGTGACGGGCCAGCAAGATGCAATTCCAGCGGCATCCCCACGCTAGAATCCGGGGAACGACCCCTCCATCCACTCACGTCATTTTTTCGCTGTCGTTGTTTCCGACACCGGTGTCTCTTCCGCATTTTGGCGGGGTTACTCGTCTGGAATAGCAACTTTTTTTTTCTGGCACCACCGCAACTCCGTCTTCCGTGACTCATTAGAACAAGTCTCAGCCCTACATAAATCTAATTGATCTACCATTCGATTATCCGCCAAGAACCCTTCCTGTGTCTGTCATTTGTGCGAATCTCGCCCAAACCCAATTCACCCAATTCCAATTGAACCCGCCCGAAGAAACCGCTCCGCCCATCATGCCCTCCCGCGCCGACATCACCTACTTCGGCGCCGGCCCCGCGCTGCTGCCCACCGACGTCCTCGAGACGGCCTCGCAAGCCCTCCTCGACTTCAACGGCACCGGTCTGGGCATTGCAGAGCACTCTCACCGCAGCGAGATCGCCACCAAGATCATTGAGGAGGCCAAGGCCGACCTGGCCACCTACCTCGACATCCCCTCCGACTACGAGGTCCTATTCATGCAGGCCGGTGGTAGCGGCGAGTTCTCCGCCACCGTCTACAACTTTGTCGGCGCCTGGATCGCCCGCCAGCGCGACGCTGTCCTGGCCAACCTCGGTACCACCGATGAGAATGACGAAAAGGTCGTCGCCGAGCTCCGCAAGGTTGTCGACGAGAAGCTCAAGCTCGACTACCTCGTCACCGGAGGCTGGAGTCAAAAGGCCAGCGCCGAGGCTGCGAGGCTTCTCGGCCCAGAGTTCGTCAACGTCGCTGCCGACGCCCGCAAGATCAACGATGGCAAGTTTGGCAAGATCCCCGACGAGAAGGACTGGAAGCTCAGCAAGGACGCCGCCATGGTCTACTACTGCGACAACGAGACGGTCGACGGTGTCGAGTTCAACGGCTTCCCTAGTGCGCTGGCGCCCAAGGAGAATGGTGAGGGCCCCATTGTCGTGGCGGACATGTCGTCCAACATCCTCTCAAGGCGCATCCCCGTCAAGAACTTCAGTGCCATCTTCTTTGGTGCGCAGAAGAACCTTGGCTCGACTGGTATCACCGTCGTCGTCATCAAGAAGAGCCTTCTTGCCGCACAGCCCTCTCCTGCGCTTATGCGCAAGCTTGGTCTCCCTATCGCCCCCATTGTTCTCTCCTACGAGACCATTGCCAAGAATAACAGCTTGTACAACACATTGAGCATCTTTGAGTGAGTCATTCCTCTATATCTATCCACATTTTCTATCCACTCAACTAATCACCACTCTACAGTGTCTATATCGCCGGCCAGGTCCTCAAGAAGCTTCTCCGCACTTTCCAAAACAAGGTCGACGGCCAGGAGGCCATCGCTGATGAGAAGGCCTCTCTCATCTACTCCGCCCTCGAGGCTCACCCCGACATCTACCGCATCGTCCCCGACAAGAGCGTCCGCTCGCGCATGAACATCTGCTTCCGCGTCACCAAGGGCGGTGACACTGACGCCGCGGAGAAGGCCTTCCTCAAGGAGTCTACTGCCCAGGGCCTCACCGGCCTCAAGGGCCACCGCAGCGTCGGCGGTATTCGTGCCAGCAACTACAACTCTATCCCTCTCGAGGGTGCCCAAAAGCTGGCCAAGTTCATCGAGTCCTTTGCCCAGGCTTAAATTAGGATGATTCAGATGAGGATCCATTTAATACCGTCAACATAATGATACCATGTAAGAATATACATGAACCAAAAAAAGGGAGGGAACGGAATTGGGAAATGAAAATAGAGCATATTGGGAATATTTAGGGAGCCATAATTTGATTCAACATTTATGCCAGGGTATTATGGCTTCACGTTGCACACAGTTCTGCCTTGGTGAGTTGATTGTGAGAGGAGAGAAGGAAAGCGTTACCTTGATGGGTAGGTGTGTGGATGGATGACTGAGTTCCACTTTCGCAATTAGGTAGATTGATGGCACATTCAACAATATCTTCCCAAAATGGTAGGTGGTAGTGTCACCGCATGGAAACGCCTTACAAACAGCATCGGGGTTACCTAATTGAAGCTATCACGGGTATACCGGCTTTCACATGAGCCGAGTAACCTCAGAGAGCTTCAAGGTCAGGCAGCTACATCGGGAATTAAGACTACATGATTCAATACGATTTCATTCCAAATTCTCAGCAAGATAAATTGCTCACTTTCCCCCAAGTAAAACCTCCAAAGTGACACTTGCAAGTAAGGTAAGGTAGGTAGTTGAGAGAGAGGAATGACTATCATACATCGGCCCGGCGCCCATGTAATGGCCCGTGCGCACCGTCGGCAATATGTCCATCTTGCGGCTCCTTGCCAACTCTTCACCCACACACCCTTATCTTGTGGCTTCAAACAAGAACTGGGTACGGCCGCCGGGATGACTCCGGTCCCTTCATCACGCAGGAGCCGTCGCCGTAGAATCGCAGACGAGGATCGAAAGCGGGCACCTCGGGCCTGTACCCGTTGCAAGGCCCGTAAAAGCAAATGCATTGAGACGACGTCGGGTATATGCCAACGATGTCTTCAGGGGTCACACACTTGCAGCTTCGTCACGCAGCGGTTGAGCATATCCCCAGGAGTACTACAGTCGCCTATAAGAGACTACGATGAATCATTGGCAGAGCTGGGTCCCAGCCCGAGCCCCGATCCCCTTGCTGATGTCCCGGACACCACACAGTCATCCCGTCGGGATCTCTGCTCCGACAGTGACGCTCCCGAGAACTTCATGTGGCCACGATTTCTATCCAGACTTAGAAACGCATTCTATCTCGAGCCAAACTCGTCACCCGCCGAGAGAGAGATTGCTAGACTTGAAGCTCGCTCGTCGCGAGCCACTGCGTCTCACCAGTCTGCGGAAGCAATCCGCTTGCAGGCGGCCACTGAAAGCCTCCCACCCAGATCTGTAGCCATCTTTCTGAGCAAGCTCTGTATTCAACATGGAACCGACTGCTTCTTCTACTTTGATCAACCATCTTTCTTGGCTGAGGTGGAGGAGTTTTACAACGACTTGAGCTTACCTCTTCGTCGGGATCCCAGCTTCCTATGTCTTTTGCTGTCAGTTCTTGCTCTGGGAGCTCACTGGAGTCCGCGGGCCCGACCATCCGCTCTGTCTGGGTCTCTTCAAATTCCTGCGGAAGACCCTGGACAGGTATTTTGCGGTCATGCCCGGATCTTGATGGCAGACACCATGGATAGAGTGAGTATGTACTCTGTCAAAGCGGCGTTCGTCCTTGGGATATACCTTATGCCGTCGAGTGCGGTAGGGGCCTCATACCTGTATATGGGTCTTGCCTTGAGGAAAGCCATCGCTCTTGGACTGCATCATGAATCAGAAGAGCCGGACACTGACAGCCATGAGAGGGAAATGAGACGAAGGTTATGGTGGGCTATATTTTCTCTCGAAAGGTTAGTTGACTTGCCAGCACTCAGTTCTATCACGGTGAACCCGGACTGATATCCTCTGCGTAGAACTCTAACAATCAAGCTCAATCGACCGAGATCGATATCTCAGGATGTCATGACAGCTCATCTGCCTCAGCGCCGAGCAACTGATGCCCTGCAAAGCTTCGATAACTTGGATCACCAAGTAGCCAACGCGCAATTTGTCAAAATCATTGACACTCTCATTGAGCCGGCGTGAGTTATCTTTTGATGCATGCTATTGATTTTTCCCACTGACTCGAAATGGTCCAGTACGTGGTCAAGCAATTCTCAACCCCCTCTGCAAGACTTTGAGGTTTCACTAAAAACCTGGAAACGATCTCTGCCTCCCAACTTACGTCTCCCAAACGTGGAACCTCGCTCGCCATACTATCGCGCTGTATTCCACCTATACCTGAACTACTACTTTGCTTGGATTGCGATAGGTAAAACTTCTGTCGTTACAAAGATTCGGAGCCATTTACGGTCAGCTGCATCAGGCTTACCGGAGCCTCGAACGACGGAAGATGATGATATAACGCGGCAATTCAGATCATGTGGCATCGCGGCAAAGAAGATGTTGAACATACTCGAAGACGCTAGTCAATCTGGAAACATGGCCCCAAGATCCTTTACGGACTTTCAGGGTTGCAGTATCGCCACAATCATCGTGATCCTTACCGGCATTCTGGAGCGAGACTCGGCCTACGATGCCCGAGTCGCCTTCGGTCTGCGCTGTCTCAGAAGGATGGCTGACTTGCACATGGCTGGTCGAATGGCAGTACGATTTGTAGAGGCACTCATCTCCATCGCCGAGGAGGCACGGGCCAAGGTCAGGCCGTTCGGTTCGACACAATTCGATGGGGATGTCAGCCAAGAGGCTTCTGAGTACCTTCTCTGGACAGACTGGCTGAACAGGAACACAGACACATCTGGAACTGAAAGAAATCGATCCAATGCAACCAGACAACGGTCGCGTGCTCATTCAGAAGCTGCACAAGCTGCTTCTGGCGCATCGCCAATGTGGGAGGAAGCTGCTGCATTGCTCCAGCTTCGAAACCCATCTACACCCAACCAAGCACTCGTGGTTGAAGATGTTGCACTGCCAACGTCTGCGCCTGAGTTACCAGAAGAGGCACCGTTCGATCTAGGTCTGGATGCTGACTTCCCTCCGGCCACTTTTGCCGAGAATCACATGCAACTGATGGGTCTCACTGGTATGGACATGTTGGATTTTACATTTGACATCTAAATAAGGTACAGCAACAGCTCCAAAAGCAGCCAGAAGAAGATCTAGCCAGAATCTACCGGCCAATCTTACAGACGCCAGAAAAAGCCTGAATCAAGCTTCATTCGAAGGGTACAACACAGTGTCTGCGCCGACAAGGTCCTCCTTCATACTCCTCATGCTGGTAAAGCGTGTCAAAAGATTTACGCTGGTGGCCTTGTCATTGGTACCGCTCGCACGACCACCTCCGAAAGGCTGGTGCCCAACAACGGCACCGCTGCTCTTGCTGTTGACGTAGAAGTTGCCAGCCGCGTGGCGCAGCCCCTTTTCCGCCGCCTCAATGGCGCTCCGGTCGCGGGCAAAGACGGCGCCCGTCAGCCCGTACTGCGTCGTGGAGTCGATCATAGGGAGCATCTCCTCGTACTTCGCGTCCGGGTAGACGTGGACGGCGAGGATGGGGCCGAAGAGCTCGTTCCTCATGAGCTTGTGGTGGGCTTTGTTGGTCTGGAAGATGGTGGGCGAGACGAACCAGCCCTGGCTGTTGTCTGTGTGACCGCCGGCCAGCAACTCGACTGCGGGGTCCTTTTTGGCGTCCTCGATTACTTCGCGGAGTTTTGTCCACGAGCGCTCGTGGATGACGGGTCCGATGAAGTTGTCGACCTGCTCGGGGGAGCCGACTTTCAGGTTCTTCGTTTCCCGCAAAAGCATCTCCTTGAACTCTGGCCAGATGGACTCGGCGACGTAGAGACGCGACGTCGCAGAGCACTTTTGCCCCTGATACTCAAAGGCGCCCCGAACAGTATTCACCACCGCGTTCCGCACATCGGCGCTGCCGTGCACCAGGTGGAAGTTCTTGCCGCCCGTCTCGCCGATCATGCGCGGGTAGCTCTCGTACCGCCCCGAGGCGACTCCCTCGCCGATCTTGCCGTACAGCTGGCGGAAGACGTTCGTGGATCCGGTGAAGTGGAGCGCTGCGAACTGGGGGTGGTCGAGGACGGCCGAGGTGATTGCTTCGGGCTCGCCGGGGAGGAACTGGATCACGCCGGCGGGCAGGCCGGCCTCTTCAAAGACCTTTTGGAGGAGGTAGCTCGAGTAGATTGCGTAGTCGGAGGGTTTCCAGAGGACGACGTTGCCCATGATGGCGGGTGCGACGGTCAGGTTGGCGCCGATGGCGGTGAAGTTGAAGGGGCTGATGGCATAGACGAAGCCCTCTAGCGGTCGGTATTCTGTTCGACTGGTAGATACCGTTAGCTCGTGTACGATGTAACAAAATTTTCTCTCCCCTAGGTCGTTTAACAAGAAGAAGGGGACACTTACTTCATGAATCCGGCATCAGTCAACGCGTGCTGTTGGTCATACAGCTGAGCTGCGTAATGCACATTGAAACTACCGCATTCCATCAATGGTCAGCGAAAGCTTTTCTGGATTGCACGGAGTATCGAATCTGCTTCTCGTAAACGTACCGCAAGAAATCACAACTCTCCGCTGCCGAGTCAATTTCAGCCTGCCAAATATTCTTCCCCTGCCCGAGCATCGTCGCAGCCATAATGTCGTAGCGATACTTTCCCGCAATGAGCTCCGCCGCCCTAAGAAAGACGGCAGCCCTATCCTTGAAAGACGTGTTCTCCCACGCGGGTTTGGCTTCCAACGCCCTGTCAATGGCTATTGACACCTGCTCGGGGCTCGTCTGGGCGTATTCGGCCAACGCGACGGAGTGGTCGCTTGGTAGGTATTGCTTGGCTAGCACTGACTTTGCGTTTGTCTTTGGAAGCGACAGAGTATGTGAGTCCAATAGCCGAAAGGCTGCGAGTTATGGGCGAAGATGCCACTTACGATTTCAGGTGCCAGGGATGGTACTCGCACGGGAAGGTTACTCTTCAGCCGTGAGATCGCATGTTGGAGCTTCTGACGCTCGACTGAGCCCTTGCTATATGATGGCTTAGGGTCGTTTTGTCAGCTGATGCTTTAACCTATCGTGAGTCATTTTTACTGCAGAATACTTACATTTGGCTCGTTGCGGACTGGAGGTGCCTTGAAAGTGCCAAACCCCCTGGTGCTTCTTTCGAGTGGCCAAGAGTTGACTCCGAAGCGAGAGGATGGCGCTGTGAGCCGGCCTGCCTTTTGAAAAGGGGTCGTGAGACCTCGTACTAAAGAGACAGACATTTTGATGTGCCAGTAGTTTCGGAATTGGTTGTAGGTAAATTCTAACGTTCAAATGAAAGCAATACGAAAATCGACTATGAAGATTACATTTATATGTCTTGGGAGCCGCAATGCAGAGCTCCGGCATCGCGATACCGTTGCCGACACTTGTGGCACATTGCCGTGAGGTCGGCAACTTGACCAAGCGATAGTGTCGGTAGCCGATCCGTTGACCGGAATGGCCCCCACCGCTTCTTCTTATCCTAATGCATGTCACCAGCGGGGGAGTTCCATGTCCAAAAGTCTTTAACTGATATTGATTTACAATTTGCTCGCGCCGTGCGTACCAGTCTTACTTGGCTTGTCAAAGCCACCGAGTTTCTGCTGTCCAGCCCCTTTCGTTAATTCAACAACCGGATCTCCAATCGCTACCATGGGGACTACGGCCTTGGATTCATTCAAGGACATAACCTCGGGAGCTGCAGGAGGTATAGCGCAAGTTCTAATAGGTATGTAACTCGCCGTAATGAGTCTTGCATCTTGTAGGAATGGACTTGGCTTACACTGTCTTGCATAGGCCAACCTTTCGGTAAACCGACCCCTCTGCACTTCTACCCGTCAAAAGCCTCTTGAAACGCCATGAGGCTGTGGTATAAGTTCAATTACTTACCAAAGACTCTCAGACCTCGTAAAAGTGCGCCTTCAAACCCAAGGCGGAGGAGGAAATGCCCTAGGTCTAGTCCGCAGCATCTGGACTAAAGAAGGGCCTTTGGCTTTTTACAAGGTCAGCTTTGACTATTTATAGTCTATGAAATCGGTAGTTGACACTTAAATCCAGGGTACTCTAGCTCCGTTGCTAGGTGTAGGTGCTTGTGTAAGTTGTATAACCGCATTCAGGAAACGTGCTTCAGCCTGACCATATCAAACATTGAATAGGTCAGCATACAATTCGGCGCCTTTCAACTCTTCCGCCGGCGACTCGAAGAGTATCGCGAAATCTACTCAGCCGACGCTAAAACGAACAGCAAATCACTCTCCCTATCTGACTTCTACCTCGTGGGAGGAGCCGCGGGCCTGACCAACAGCATCATATCCGGACCAATCGAACATGTCCGAATCAGGCTCCAGACTCAGCCAAACGGCGCAGCCCGTCTATACTCTGGGCCCTGGGACTGCGTGCGCAAGATCACACAGCACTCCGGTATCAAGGGCCTGTATCGTGGGCAGGTCGTCACTCTTTTCAGAGAGTTCCACGGGTACGGCATCTGGTTTGCCGCGTATGAGGGATTTCTCAGTATGGCGATGTCGTGGGAAGGCGTCAAGGACAGAAGAGAACTAGCTAGCTGGAAGATTGCCGTCTGTGGAGGTCTTGCGGGCGAGGCGCTGTGGCTGGGGAGTCATCCGCTCGATGTGATCAAGAGTAAGATGCAGAGCGACGGCTTTGGGAGAGGCCAGAAGTACTTGACTATGCGAGACGCTTTCCGTCAGACTTGGAGAGAGGGTCGGTTTCGAGGACTATTTCGAGGACTTGTTCCAGCGTTGCTGAGGGCGATGCCTGTGTCTGCTGGGACTTTTGCAACGTAAGTGTTCTTGACCAGTTCACCATTCCGTTACTGCCATTCCTATACACGCTTTGGCATTGGCTAACACACACTTGCAGGGCTGAGCTTGTAAGAGGGGCTCTCAGTTGAAACTCCATGATATAGAGACGATCCATGTGATAGATATACAGTAGATCAAATTCCATAAAACCAGGCCTTAAATAAGTTTCATGTGTTCTTTTTCTTTCATGGCTTGAGAAATTATTCACTGCCCCCAGACTTTTTTATAAGTCCGCTGCCCTTCGAAACGTTGGCTATGTTATCTCCCGCACTATAAATGGACTGTTCAGTCAGGAAATGACCTTAACCGTTGCGTACCAATCCCTCAAACTCAGTTATTCTTCTGATTGTCAGTAGAGAGATGCTATCCCACAGCGCGTTACGCTTGCCGAAGGCTGCACTGGGAAGCGATTGGAATATGTCGCATTGCCGGTGGCACAGTGCCCGAAATCGGCTACGGTACACATGTCCGTCCGACGGTATCATGAGGGGTTGCCGCATCTAGATGTAGGATAACGCAGGTATTCAAATAGGCTCGCCCTACAATTTCTATCGCATAGTATCGAGTGAACCAAATTTCGCCGGATGCGACCCCAGTAGCGAACAATGTCTCTGTCGAACCCTCACAGCCAGCGGCTCGCAGCTCTTCTGAGCCGGCGACATCCAGCTGTTCACTATGCCAACAATGCGTCTCTTACACGTTTCCAGTCGCGATACGTATCCACCACTTCAGGGAACCCAGAAACATTGCCACCACACTCCAAGCTGCCCTTGAAGATTCTCTTGCGGTCCCTGTTGGTGGCAACCATTTCTTCCCACCGGATCTTGCTGGGCCCGTCTCTGGCTATTTTGAAATTCCTAAACGACTCGCACCGAACCTGGGTCTTTGACGTGCAAAGGAATCCTTTATTGCACGCTATACTAAAGAAGACCATGTACAACCACTTCTGCGCCGGCGAGAACCGACACGAGGTGACGTCGACGATTGCGGAGATCAAGCGCATGGGGTTTCGGGGAGCCATCCTCACGTACGCCCGCGAGATTGTGGTCGACAACACGACAGAAGAAGAGAGTGGTCGGGGGTTGAAGGAGATGGATTCCGCTTCAGAAATCGAGTCAGATGCTGGGATCGACGCTTGGCGTGAGGGTGTCTTGGAAACGGCGGATATGCTCAGTGAAGGAGATATCTTGGCTCTCAAGTTGGCGCCCCCGAACACATCAATATGCATTCTCATGATTTGCTGACTTTCTCCTCAGACTGACTGGTGCCGGTGCCGCCGTTTCAGAGGCGCTCACTTCGAGGAAGCCCCTGCCAGCGCAGATGGAGTCAGCTCTCGCAGACGTATGCTCTCGCGCGATGGAGCGTGGAGCACGCATCTTCATGGACGCCGAACAGATTTCAGTACAGCCCGGAATCGACGCAGTAGCAATAGACCTCATGCGCCGCTTCAACACGAAAGAAAGAGGCGCCGTCGTCTTCAACACCTACCAAGCCTATCTCAAGAGCACACCGGATACCCTGGCTCAGCACGTGGCGCTAGCTCACAGAGACAACTTTGTCCTCGGTATCAAACTGGTGCGAGGAGCTTATATCAGCTCAGAGCCAAGGCACATGATCAATGATACCAAGCAAGCAACCGACGACTCGTATGACTCTATTGCACGGGAGCTCTTGTCACAAGGTTACAGAGACTATGGCGTGCCGGGCGGGAAGTCATTCCCGGGCATCGAGTTGTTCCTTGCAACGCACAATAAGGACAGCGTCCTAAAGGCCAATGAGCTTCAGCAAACTCGCGCCAAGGAAGGGAAGGCCTTGATCAAGATTCAGTATGGGCAGCTTCTGGGCATGGCCGACGAAGTCAGCTTCAGTCTGCTCCAGCTTGCAGACCAGGGGTCCGATGCAAAGGGATCGGAAAGTGATGCCCCTATAGAGGTCTACAAGTGCTTGAGCTGGGGCTCTCTTGGTGATTGTACGTCGTATCTCTTGCGGCGGGCGGTCGAGAACCGGGATGCGGTATCTCGCACAAAGTCGGAGTTCACTGCGTTGAAGAACGAGTTATGGAGGAGGTTTGCATCTTCCAATTGATCATAGCAGGGAAAATAGAGATATCAAAGTCGCTCCATCGCACTCTTATCATCGTGGGGTTGACTAGGAGAGCCCACCGCTCCCTCAGTGTAAGTGAAAGATTGGTGAAGATGAGAATTAAGGGGGAAGAAAGGCAACATTTGGACTACGTAAATAAAGTAGTGGTCGGTGCTTTGACCAGGGAACCTCACACCCCCCGGCTAGAGAGCTCTCATTACCCGTACTTTATCCGAAAGAATGACAGAATGGAACCGAAGCTCCCTCTAAATGAGGGGCTCTCTCCACAGCCTGGAAGAGGTACCTGACCTGCCGCAAAGCCCCACCATCTCAACTCTCAAAGCCAACGCGCAAGCTACAAAACGACATCGTCACATCTCACCCAGCGCCCTCACCTCACTCACCCTCCGACCACCCCACTCCCTTCCGAAAGTCGACACCTAGACGGCATTCCCGACAACCCACCCAACATGGCAGCCAAAGGAGACAAGATTGAAAAGATCATCACGCGGCTCCAGGCCCGCATCGGCGAGGGCCAGTTCTACGAGGCCCAGCAGCAGACCCGTGTCGTCGCCGCCCGCTACATCAAGGCCGCGAACTGGCCAGCCGCCATCGATATTCTCTACAATGTCGCACAGTCCCTACTGAAAGCCGAACAGGGCGGCAGCGGCGGCGACCTGGCCGTCATGCTCGTCGACGTCTTCAAGCAGGCCGAGCTCAAGCCCGACGCCGCCAACAAGGGCAAGCTGCTCACCCTCCTGCGCCTGTTTGCCGCCCAGGAGCCCACGAGGAAGAAGTTTATCGGGGAGATTATTGCGTGAGTACCATGGATCTATTCTTTATGGGGCAGTACATCGGGGGGGTAGAAATACGATTAGTTGTTTCTAACTACTGGGGCTATAGATGGTCATCAAAGTTCGGCGAGTACCCTGCCGGCGATACCGACCTCCACCACGTCGCCGGATCCCTCTACGCCGAAGAACACGACGCCTACGAGGCGGAACGACACCTGGTGCTAGGAACAAAGGACTCGGCCGAGGTGCTCGCAAAGATGGAATACGTCTGGTACAAGGAGGACGACTCGCACACGGCGCCACTCTACGCCGCCCGCGCCATCTTCCCCTACCTCCTCGTCGGCAACGTCCGCGCCGCAAACACCTGCTACCGCCTCTTCGCCTCCTCCCTCAGCGATGACAACAAGGGCCTCGGCGTCCAGGACGTCAGCAGCAATAGCGCCGACTTGCGCATCTTCCCCGGCTTGCCCCTCCTCAACTTCCTCGGCCTGCTCCTGCTGGCGATCCAGCGCGGCGCCCCGGACGCCTACAAGCAGCTCCTGGCAAAGTACTCGTCCAACATTTCCGAGGTCAGCGCGTGGAGCGAGGCGCTCGAGATTATTGCCGAAATGTACTTTGGCATCTCGCGCCCAAGGCAGAGCAATCCGCTCATGGACATGATGGGCAGCCTGTTTGGTGGCGCCGGTGGTGGTGGCGCCACTCAGCAGAGACGTCCCGCAACAAGACGGGTGGAGGCACCCGCGGCTGAGGGCTTGGATTAGATGAAAAGGGTTTCCGTCGATTCGGCGTAGATGCCCACCGTGCGTAAGAGCGCGCTTCGTAATGAACCAGACGTTGAAAACATGTGTCGTCGAGGTAACGACCAGGATATCCAGATGGGAAACGCTGGGCATCGTGTTCAGAAGCCACGGGGCAGCTCCGGCTCGGCCTCGTACATCCAATTGTCGTCGGCGAGAGCCGAGACTTTGGCTCGTAAACTGGCTTTGACGGCTTCGAGGAGCTCTATTTCGTACAGGAGCCGGTTAGAAACCCCTTTTTCCTCCAATGAAGAGTTGGACACAGAAATATCTCGCAAGGGGGGACTCACCTTCGGGCTGTTCACGGACGGCAGTATGGTTGACTTGATGCTGCTTCACAGCCTCTGCGAGCCGCTGCCGCTCTTCTATAAAAGCATAGTTAGCATTACATATAAAAAATCAATACCCCTTTCAAAGAACTAGAAAACAAAGAGAAAATTGAACAAGAACAAGAACAAGAACCGTGAATAATCAAATCAAAACAAAAAAAAAAGAAAAAAAAGGTATGCCTTGGCTCTCGAAATCCACCCCTCCTCTCGCTGCCACAACTCCGCTGTGGCGATAGGCTGGTGATTGAAATCGCGCAGTAAAGCACAAAATCTCTCAGCT